>NW_020439469.1:27830-32440 GCF_000699045.2 Agrilus planipennis | reverse complement strand
TATCGTCCCTATTGCAGGCTTTTCAAATGTAATTGGCCTTAAGGATAAAACATACGTTCAGAATTATTTTTTAAATTTAGCAGTTTGGAAGCTAATTTTTTTTAATAAAAGATTTTAAAAGCTCTCTATGAAAACTATCTAAGACGCTGCATTGAGGAATAGAAAATACTAGAAAATAGCATTGCGTACCTACTTTTATTGAAATACGATAACTAAAGAAGTCCCAAAAAAATTTAATAGTATTTTAGTAGAATTAAGGTATTTTTCGGTTAATCTCTAATTGGATAGGATCTATTACATTTGTATAAATAAGAAATAGAAATAAGTTGTCAATGCTGGATATCCTCACATGACACATTCACTTGCATACCAGGTTATAGCTCAATAGTTCGGAAGTAGTCGAAGGGCGCCTGAATTTTGAATTATCGATTCAAAACTATGAAATTTTAATTAATTACGCCATTTTATTTTTAAATTAGCGTAACCTTTCTACTTGACAAATGATGTAATAACTCTACTGATCAAATTAAGGCTATAAAACTTTTTTATTAACTATTTTACTAAAAAAACTACGTTACTGTACATAATAATATTTAAACGTCCATTGCGATAACAATTAATTAAATAACTAATTTGTGCATCGTTGATAGTATGCATTACTATTTAAAATATTTATACCCCGACATGGTATACAGAACAAAAAAGAAGGAAAAAAAGTAACGTTATGTAAACTTTAATAGCTAAATTAATATCCTCTGGGTAGCTAATAGTAATTTTATTAAATTTCAAAAACACCATTGCGGTATTGCCAAAGTGCGTTATCTTTTTTAAGGGCAGCTTGACAATAGCCCTCTTATTAGAAACAATTAATTACAACACCAGTAATCACACACATACCTACGTATACCACCATACTGAGTTGCACAAAAAAGTCCAGCGTTTGGCGTTTTTCATTTGCAGCGATCATGCACGGTCGTGCAAATCTGATGTTTGATCCACGCGCTGCTTCATACAACCCTATACAAAAAGTTAAACCAAACATTTACTTAATTTTCTTGTTTTAGTGCTCTATTACCTTCTGCAAGCTTGTTACATATTTCATAAACACTGTGTATAGATTTAAAGATGTATATTTCAATCAAAAAACATTTTCGCAACAGTCCTTCACGGTTCTGATGTTCACCTCTCTGGTTTGCGTCTATCTGCAATTCGTCCTGAAAAAGTGACGCATTTATCCCAGTTTTATTAAATAAAAGTGACCGATTGTCTTTATATTACAAAATTAGAACAAGTAATATCTGCAGATAATTAATTGATATAAGTACATAGATACACGTACATTGAATCTAGTACGTTAATTACTCTTACGGTTCTATTTTTGTTTTAGCAAATCCGTGGCAGGATGGTTCCTGTGTTTGCAAGAAGCAACGACCGCCGAAGATCGGTGAGATACCGCGGTAAGTACTCTCTTCTGCTCTCTTAGCTCTCTAAAAACAAACGTTAATATAATAGTACAGTAGTTTTGTGGTGAATTAAAGAATGCGTAATAATGATTAGGAAAATTTCTTTTATGTCTATGTACATCAGAACTGTGCAAATAGTGTTGGAATCTAGTAATCAAATTAGTATTCAAATTAAATTAAATTAATTAAATTCGTTGTTTTTGGCTAAAGTTTTTAACACACATATTTCTTTATTGAACTGACAAGCGTTTTAACATAACTATATATATTGTAGCGAGCATAAGCGTGTTTGTGTGCGATCGGCACACGTGTGTGTGAGCGGCTTATCGATTCGCTGACGCCTTTGTTCATGTGCGCCGTATTTATAAATGTGCGTGTCGTACCTGCGTTCTGGGGAAGCAGTTAAACAGTTCAAAGAAAAAGAAAGTTTTCCGGACGTTTCGAGAAGGTTCTCGAAAGGAAACAAAATAGTATTTAAAGGAAGAGACGATCGTGGATGGGAAGTAGAAATAAATTGACCGTTCAGAAGTGAATCCAGAAATAAATTGACAGTGATAGCAGTGAAATAAATAGCGCAGTGAATAGTGATATATCAACAGTAGTGTAAATAAATAGAATAATTCATAACCTAAGTTTAGTAATAATTTAATAGTGTTTTTAAGTTCTTTAATAATTAGTGTAAATAAATAGTTTTTGTTGTTATCAGTCTTAGAAGTTAATTTTGTTAAACCCACGAACATTGCAATATATAACTATATATAATAATTTAGGGATCGTTTATCACTAGAACTATTTCCTGTTTCTATTATGATAAAATATTGAGCTATTTTTTTTTTTCTATTTCATTTTAAAATGGTGTCATCCTCACAGTCATAAAAATTCACTCTTACCAAGTAGGCACCGTTGATAAATGCAAACTAATAGCGTTTATTGCCATACTCGCCCCTGTCAGTCTTGAATATATTGTGTTCTGTAAATTTTGTATTTTTATATTTCATATCTAATTTGTTGCACGTATGCATTTCTGTTTTCCGAATCTGTTTGTCTTTTTGTGTATACTTTTATCTTTCGTATGTAATTCTATCATGTGTATTTCTGGAATCTTCACTTTTACTTTTTTCTATCCTATTTCACACTTATTGAAGATCTCTATTTTCATTTCCAATAACTTTCGTTTAAACTGTTTCTTTTATCTACTCTTCTCGATAGTGCTCTTTCCGTACTTTTAAGTTTTGCACTTTCTTTGTGTGTTTTTTAACTTATAGTTTTGCTTTCAAACTCATCTATTCTTTTTAAATTTTTAACAAATCCTGTTCGAACACATCCTATTGTGTACCCTCTCTCAGTTGGTGTTATTCGAAACTTCACGCTTTCATCTAATTATAGAAAGTGACCCTTTCCTGTATACTGTCCACTTACACATTTTTACGCCTATTACCTTAGTCACTGTCATCTTCTGTATCCATTTTCCTGATATTCCATCAAATAACACCAAACTAGAATCTTCCGTGAAGGTTCCTCTACTCATTTTCCTACAACCGTCTATAAACACTTAAAAAAGCCAGAACCAGGAGAGAACGCACTATCAGTTATCTCACCTTCATTCTTAAACTATCAACTCTTGTTATTTTTCTCTATTCCACTACATGCCTTTCGTATATACATTTTTGCTGTATACAGTAAATAAAGACTGAACACTATACGCCTGTGATTTTTTATTGTATCGTGCAAAATTATGCATACCTTCAAACGACCAAAATACAAACGTTAATTTAATGAAACGTATGTATAATAACTAGTGTCCGACCGAAACTGGTTTTTACGACAGAAACCGAATTTCGGCAACGGTCTCAGTTTCGGCCGAAACCGAAACTTCCTTATAAGGATCATGTTTTGAAAAACGTTATAATAATCAGTCAGTTTTATTTTTTTATCTTTAAATCACATAGCTCTGCAGTCTTTGACATTTTCACTTATTGATAATCAAATCGAAATCAACATAACAACCCCTCATTTAAGGAAATACTTTAAGTGCGCCTTAAAAATACTTAAAATAGGTGAGATGTTTATTTGAGTAAGTGTAGTATACTTCGCTTGGATGGAATTTAACTCGCCGAACATGACCGAGCAGAGCGCGAGAACTCCCGAACGCAGTTTCGGTTTCGGTCGTAGTAGCCGCCGAAACCGAAACTCGACCGAAACCGAAACCGAAACCGAACATTCGGTTGGACACTAATAATAACCTCCTAAAATGTCATCAACTGCATCTTTTCTTGCAATAATGATTTGGAATAAACGTCACTAAATTCTTGCAGGTACTTTGTGTGTCTATGGAAAGGCTTTTTCAATGCTTTTACCTTTAAGGAATAACCTAATATACATGAAGAACCCAAAATTAATTAAAATAAGTGTTTTCATAATTTAAAAACAGTTTGCTGCATCTGACTGATTACGTTTAATGGAACTGGAAAACCTTTTTGTTGTTTTTGCATTTACTATCGCATTTGTTATGTCTTTATCCCATTGTGGTAACTTATGTTATATGTAATGGAACATTTAGATAATTAGTTTACCTTATCAGCAACTTTGTCTACATTGTTTTTATTTATTGGTATATGTAGAATATGTTTATTCGTATACAAAATAACAAATAGTTATGGCAAAAACATTAAGGTTATCGCTTTTTGGCCTTCGTTCATTATTCGTTATATACCGGATTTTCGATTTGAATAATACATTTTAATAGCCAGTACTTACTGATTAAGCGAAATTTACGAAAGGTGCTTAATCAAAATAATAATTTAATTTTCCCGGCTTCACTCAGGAAATCTATGACAAATTTTGTAAATACCTATGTACATTGTACAACTTCTAAACAAAATGAGATATCAATTTGAAGTTTATAAGTAATATGTAAACTCCAAGACGGAAATCAATTTAAAGTTATGAAAACTTATTTGAAAGGGGCCCTATATGTTCTATACGAGGGTGGATTGATAAGTTTCCGGCCTAACCAAGAGATGACGCCACTATGCCTACCTTGAGGTGACATTCTATAGTACCATCCTTGGATAGCTTGTAGCTATAGTTTCAGCCCGATCTCCTTGCTAGTGTAGGTTTGACAGCACGCTGAACAAGACGCCTCTG
>NW_020439469.1:1367-27341 GCF_000699045.2 Agrilus planipennis | reverse complement strand
CATAACCTTAATATTTAAAACTAGAATCATACTAAAATTATAAAGTGAGAAATTATTTATTCCTGTGTAATTGATTTAATACAATTCTAATGATACGATATAAGTATTTTGAGGTTAAGAACCTACCTGCTGCAATACAACAAAGATGCAATAATGTGTTTGCAACGTTCTCTTAAATCGGCTTTGCACGTGCAAGTCATTAATATGATATTGCTTAAATCACCCAGAATCACCTCACCAATTATATAACGTGTATCACTTTTTAAATCCGAAGTTTGTAAAAAGTAGGCAGTAAACTTGACGGAATTTGAAGGCTAACTTCCGGATTTGTTATTTCCGAATTTTATAATGTGATTGGCATTAAAAACACGCTCACTTTCAACGAAATTTCCTTTCCGAGGCTTTGTGTCAACCCAATCACATATTGTGCCAATACTTATCATTTTAGCGTAATTTAAAAACTTGAAAATTGCACTATAGGAACTACGATAAATTTTCCCTAGTCGGCCCCATGTTTTTAGGCTCCTCCCATTTGACGGATCCCAAAATGGGATTAAAAATATAAATTTCTCTTCAAAATAATGAATCAGAAGAACTTTGTGAAATACTATCAAAGTGATCGTACCCGGCGGATCCACCACTATTTTTAAGAATCTGACTGGTTACCGGACCTTGGTGCAGAATACATGGCAGTGTCGACTACTTCCACCAGATAAAAGAAAGAAAAATAAACATCAGTAATAATAATTTAATATGTATAACAAAAAACCTACCTAATAAAAATTGGTTAATTAAGATTGTATTAGGGTAGATTGTTTGTCCTAATTTGTATTATTTATTGGTTGTTATATTAAATTATTTCTTATTACGATCCTTGTGTCTATTTTTTCTGGTGAGCAAAAAAATTTCAAAATCTTTTGCTTGTTGGTATATCAGATCTCGATTAACAATAACTTATTAATATGATTTAGTCACCTTGCACCAACATAATTATTATTACGCTCGTGGCAGTTTCAATTCGACCGTCTGATCGAAAATCCATCAACCAAGAATTAAAAATTTCATCGGTTAAGTGTCTAAAGAACTTTTTGGACCGAATGTAATGATTGGGTTAGGATGTTGTTGAGGGTGATATTTAATAGAAAGCCGGTCAGAACGACGATGTGGAACCATTAATAATTTGCCTGGTACCCGGTTATACGGCATTTGATTTAATGTGGACGGTATTTGTGCACATTAGCGTCGTTTTATTAACAATAAATAAGAAATGAGGTAAAATACGTCGCACGGCCTAATGCCTACCGCGTTGGCTGCCTCAGTCGACGTCGAGCTCAAACGAAGCATGTGTTCGTCTCGTTTTTCCTCGAAAGTGAACATGTATAAGGGTTTCTAAAGAATGAATCCTTCAGTGTTCAAGTCCGACTCAATGCATGTGGGTGTTTTATTCTCACCAGCTACTAATACTAGTGGGTGGGCACTAGCTTTGGCGCAGTCCGTCGGAGGATTGGGCGGAAGACCCTTTTAAACTTCCTTTATGAATCGTAGGAATAGGTGAATAATGGTCGGGGTGAGAAAGGAAAAGATGGAAGAAAAAAAGCAAGAATGGAGTGAAAGATTGTCTGTGGAGTATCACTGTCTCAGTATTTGTGTAAGTGATTCAAGTAAACCACAGAAAAACTTGGACCAGGGAAAACGGACCCGGAATCGAAGCACACCGGTTCAAATGCTAAGCAATGGTCTAATCTTTAGTCCAAGTGAGCCCTCACATGACCAGTTTTTCACCAGGAGGTGAATGTGAAAATAAAATTATTTTGGAGTAAAACTTTTTGTGTGGTTGCAAGCAAATATCTCTTTAAAAATTTCTTCTTTTTAATTCCGGTAGACGATCTCATCACTTGTTTTATTTCTAGAAGGTCATCCCCATTCCCCCCCACCCTACCTACACGACGGTCCAATCACTTTAAACATTTAAGTCTTCACTTAAAAGACAAAGCACCATTTATCTACTTATCTGATGTTCGTATGTCCATTAAAATTTTTAATCGATACTTCTGCAACATGATAATTACTTATTCGAATGACCTTCAGCCTCCAAGGAAAAAAAGAGTGTTACAAATTTAATCCCTTTATCTTTGTGTTCCGAACGAATTTCAATGCGATTTTGTTTCAAAGTTGATAATTAATAAAGTTAAGAACTAAGTTTTACGGAAATTTGTTCAGCTTTTTTTAGCAACTTCAGCTAAACAAAATTTCGCTTTTATATCAACATCCGTCGGTAAAGACTGTTGTATTTATATTTTGGCGTCGGGGGTGTTTTTAAGTTTATTTAAAGTCTGGAATTAGTTATAAATGAAAAGTGACAATTTAATCGATGTTTCACACTTTAAAAATTACAACTAATGTTGTAACCGTAGTGAGCAATTTGTTGCTATGTTTTTGAAATTCTTTTTTTTGATTGTAGTTTGTATATTTTGACCAAGAAATTATTTTAGTCGTACGTTTTTCTGCTCTAACCGAGCTTTGAAACTTTTACTTTTTCTTTTCCAGTTTTCCTTCTTAACTTTTGTAAAATCCCTTTTCAGACAGTTTTATAAATTTAAATTGAAGGAAATAACTTCTACTAAGTTTGTATTCACTGAAACGTGTAAATAAAGCAGGACTAATATACTTTAAATACTACTACAAATCTAGAATCAAATCCTGGTTTTTTGATTCCGAATTAGATTGGAAAGAAATAACGACAATTAATCGAATAATGTGCAATCACTACAATCTTGATGCATGGTTGCATAGTGTCAATATAGTGTAAAGTCCCTTTTGTGAATGTGGCCATAGTGTTGAGGATACGAATTGTATGATTTTGCAATGTCCTAGATTTTCATTTCGCAAAGATCCAGTCTTATCGTGAACCTCTTTAAGCTAAAATTACCTTTACTAATGAACATCGAATCTATAGTGGCTGAACCGTATAAAGGTCTGTAAAAGTATTTGTAGATGATTCCTCTTAATTGTAATTTATGCATGTAACCATTAAAAAAAATTAAGTTTCTGAATGCCTGGTGGATTTAAATAAATAAAAAAAATACATACGTCGACTTATTAAAGCATTTCGGAAATTATATTAATTGAAAAATTATTTATCTAATTTTTGCGCTGAAAACAGTGATGTCACGTCATTATGGAGTCAACAATATACTGTTTAATTAATATGTATGTATATATATATATATACTATACTTACAGTCGATTATCATTTACACACGTAGGTAAACAGCATTTATATTTTGGTTAATAAGAAATTTATTGATACTGTAAGATGATATAGGTTTAATACCATTTGACTTGCAGGTCAAGCATAATTATTTTGTTTATGAAATAACACGTACGTATTTCAGTGACCAATTTAGAACCGAACTGGAAATCAACCGTTCGATTTCGAGTCTGTTTGCCCTCATCAATTGTTTTGCGTTTTTCGTGGATCAGACAAACGCTGAGGCAGTAATAGTCCACAGATAATCTTTCATTTCTCTTTTGGCTTAATGTCTTACGTCCCATTTGTTTCTTCCCAGCCACCACCAACCCATTCCTCATTTCTACGATTCCTAAAAGGGTACTAAAGAAGGTTTTGCGCCCGACCAGCCGACCTTGCGAGGACATCTGCTACAAGAGTGTAGCCGCGGAGGGACTGTCCGCCTAACAGAATTAATAGCTGATGGGAACAAAACACGTAAGCTTTGCCCAACTCCATTGTAAATCTGAGGAAATTCTGGAGACCTTGACTCACCGAAGTGACTACTCTCTTACTTATTTTGTTCTCTTACTTCTCATAGTATACTTCTAAAATGTCTAAAAATTCCATTTGATCATCTTTGAAATCAGGATAAATTCTCATGGTCGAAAATAACTATCCTTTCCTTATTTGCTTTTCAACAACCAATTGTGTTATCCCGTGTAATTAAAAAAGCAGCAACCTCTAATACGTCCTCCGTAGTGTATTCCTGTAAGCGGTAAACGCACGTCATCGTCTATTAAAACTCGTTCGCATTTTGTAGCAGTAATCTTATTGGTCCTTACAGAATGAAATTATAACATTCTCATTGGTTATCGACCATTCCACTTTTTACTTTTTACCATGTTAAAGTGTAGTACTGTACCTCCGGAGGCCTCAGCTTGTCGCGGGGGAGGAGGGGAGTACAGTACACATACGAACGTTAAGGCACGGCTGCAGGACCTCCGGACATTTGGAGATGAAAATGAAGGTGAGATGTACGCGGCAAATGTCATGCGAACGCGCTCTATGCTCAGTATATACACGTAAGATTGATGTGGGGCAAGATCCTCCCCCCACTGGCATAGCTTGCTCGACGAAAGGGCTCTCCCTGTTTGGTCATCTACACTTTCAGTGATAATTGCATGGGAACCTCGATAGAAGCCGAAATGTAACCCACGTGTAAGGAGAAGTAAGTGTTCTGGCAAAGCGATTTACATCAGGGGGAGTCATGCGGTTGAGGGTAACTTTACCCATTAGAGAAGTTATGACGTGAAATGTGTAGGATAGAACAGCTATACGTGTATCTAGTCCATTAAGAGTGGTTGGACTGTACATTTTCAAATGAAGGCAAAGTAGATGCGAAAAGCATAGTAGCTCAGGCTAAACAGGAGACCGAAAGGTACTCGGTAGAGATCCGATACGGTAAAACGGATGCCGTTCGACGAGGGGAGTACTTGATTGTCACCGGAATACCTTCTACAATTGGTGTAGGAATCGATGAGGCATTTGATTGATGAGCCAATTTTGAACGTATAAAGGTTTGGATAAGCCTGAGCCTGGGGGTTATTCACATTGTCAATCTTCGGACCCCCTCGGTGGCTTCCTGGAACCAATCCATCTTACAGAGGGAGGACCTCAGGAAGTCTTTGTACCATCCTGGTACACTTGCGGCGGGTTTGACGGGTACATAACCCTTTGAAAAGAAAGGTGCTGCACATCAAATATTCAGTTATTGTATGTATGCAAGTATTTTAAGTATTAATTCGCTAATCTGTAGTGCAGTATAGTGCAATGCTAAAACTTTTTACATATTTACTTATTTATTTATTTATTAAGGTGAGGTAGATATTAAAAAATCAATATCTGTTCAATTGTTAGGGAGTACCTATCATAAGTTTTAGTCCAGTTGATTATTCGAAATTTTATTTTTTTTTCGAAGATTTTCGAATAATTTACAAAATACAGAAAGATTCGAGAAATTGGAATTTTTTAATATTATTGAGGTTTTTCAACGAGTAAATAACTCTATTAAATGGAAATTTCAATACATTACATGATAATAAAATAGAATGAAATTATTATATCAAAATGCTATATCTTCGTAATGCTAGTAGAGTGATCGTTATACGAGGGTGGATTGATAAGTTTCCGGCCTAACCAAGAGATGACGCCACTAGGCCTACCTTGAGGTGACATTCTATAGTACCATCCTTGGATAGCTTGTAGCTATAGTTTCAGCCCGATCTCCTTGCTAGTGTAGGTTTGACAGCACGCTGAACAAGACGCCTCTGTGGTTTTCGTAAAAATGGAAAAGCAGGAAAATCGTGCTGTCATCAAATACTTTTATTTGAAGGGGTTAACGCCGAAGGAAATTAAAAAAGAGATGGACTCAACACTGGGGACATCCTCCCCGTCATATTCAACCGTTAAGCAGTGGGTTTCCGAGTTTAAAAAGGGTCGTGTGAGCACCTCTGATGGGCCTCGCTCAGGACGCCCCGTTGAGGTCACAACTCCAGATATGATCGAAAAAATTCATCAAATAGTGCTGGGAGACCGCAGATTGAAAGTGCGTGAGATAGCTGAGACCTGTAAGATGTCATATGAACGTGTGCAACATATTTTGCACCAACATTTGCATATGGAAAAGCTCTGTGCAAGATGGGTGCCGCGTTTGCTAACAGTCGACCAAAAATTGATTCGAAAAAACATTTCTACCGCAAATTTGTCATTGTATAAGCGTAATCCAAGCGAATTTTTGCGTCGATTCGTAACCGTTGACGAAACGTGGGTCCACCACTACACTCCTGAAACCAAAGAACAGTCTAAACAGTGGATTGGACCAGGGGAACCAACTCCAAAGAAGGCAAAAACAATTTTTTCGGCGAACAAGGTTATGGCTACTGTTTTTTGGGATGCAAGAGGTATTATATACATTGATTACCTTGCAAAGGGTAATACTATCACTGGTCAATACTACGCAGACTTATTGCAACGTTTGAGCCACGAGGTGAAAATTAAACGACCTCATCTGGCGAAGAAAAAAATCTTGTTTCATCACGATAACGCACCAGCGCACACGTCAATCGTTGCGACGGCTAAAATCAACGATCTAAAGTTTGAATTGATGCCGCACCCTCCTTACTCTCCAGACCTAGCCCCGAGTGACTATTTTCTGTTCCCTAATCTCAAAAAATGGCTTGGCCGTAAGAGATTTGCGGACAATGAAGAAGTAATCGAAGCTGTAAATGGTTATTTTGAGGAGCTTGACGAATCAGTCTATAGAGATGGCATTAATAGACTGGAACACCGCTATGAGAAATGTATCAGCCTTGGAGGAGATTATGTTGAGAAATAAAAAAAAAATTTTTAAAAACCTTGTTTTTCTTGGTCAGGCCGGAAACTTATCAATCCACCCTCGTATATCGGATGTTCTCAATAGGTTCTATTTGTAGTGCAAATTGTTGCAACTGTTTCCTCCGTTGGTAGTACCTTCTGGAATTAGCACACCTTTAACTAAAGGATGGAATTAACTAACGTGCTTAATTCTGATACTCAGGTTGTTGTCGTTTAATTGTAATTTTTTATTAAAAATCATCAATATAGTGACGTGTTAGGCGCGAACATTACTCAGCAGGATGGTAGTGGCTGCGGCTAAACGCTTGCTGAAGGTAATTAAGTGAAATTAGGCTGGGAAATTGTAAAGTACCATGTACAAACCGCTTAGACTAGGTTATGATAGGATAGGTTGATGATTATCAAATGTTTCTCGAATAAATAATGTAGGTGAATTATTAAAAGCAAGAGTTATAATTAGTTGATGAATTTAAAAATAGTTCGAAAAAACTTCGAATTATTTGATTGGAATCTCGAAATTTTCAAATATTCGCACGCCTATACGATATTTGTTTCGGTAAAACATTTGACTTACACTAAATTAAAACTATTTCAAAAGCAACCTTTAGAATTTACTCGCCGGCATTTAATTCAGTTGTGAAAATACTTCTTGTAATTTTAACTTTCCTGATAAAGTCATTTACGTGTTTGTAAAGTTTCAATTTTCTACGTCGTTCTTTTAACTCGGCTAAAACCGTCTTATTTGTATTTCGGAAATGCTTAGATTTTCTTTTAAAACCAAAAGCTATTCACCTCTTTGACAGTTAGTCTGAATAAACTTTAATTCATTTTTGAAAAAACACTTTTTATACCGAATGAGATTTTGTCATTTTGATACGAAATTGGTACATAACCTTTCAGCGCTTCATATCAAAAGAAAAAGAACAAAACACTGAATAAATAACTCAGGTGTCTATTATTCGAATCAAATTGGAAAATATATCGTTTACAAAGAGTTTAATCAGTATAATGCATTAATACCACTAAAAAATACAAATTACATATTTATATGTAACATTGACAGATTACGTTACGTTAAAAATTTTCATTAAAGTAAAAGATGTGTGGCTTTCCAATGGCGTCGACGAATATATAATATTTTTTTATTACAGTCTGTTTTTTAAATTGAAAAAAGCAAGATATAGGAGTTAAATAAAATAATTTAATACATACAATTTCCCCAACTTGAACTTTCTAATTGTAACCAGTTATGTTCTGATTAGAAGACATTTAAATTAAGGAACGTGCCTCCTTTACCATCAAAGTTTTAATTTTTGTTTCGAAGACATAGCTTCTACGTATGTTACTATTGTTAAGCCATTAATAAACCTTAAATCTTAGATCACGAAGCCAGACAGTAGAAGTCCTTCGTTCATATTATTTTTTCCTATCGTATCCTTATGATTCTAACCCAATCGCTTTCTTTGTTGCTTTACATTATACAATATTGATTTCCGTAGTGAAAATTTATGATAATAATAGCTAGGTTAAAAACTCGGCCCATTAATTATCTCTGCGGCTGATTTTTGCGAAAAAAAAATAATAGAAACTTGAGTTACGGGAATTCGATTGCAAATGTAGGCATGTTTCTGCCTGGAAATGTAAATTCATTTACAGACACTGTTGGTACACTGCTGAGCAGATCGATTTAGTGTTAGATTGCTTTACTTTTGCAAAAGCAGTTACGAGTCCTCTCTCTGCAATTGTTGTTCGATTACTTCCTGATGTTATACATTGAAACGGATATGAAACCAAGAAGACTAAGTAGAGAAACAGATCAACTCCAAAAATTCTCTAACGTACATTCATCAGCAAACCCAGTCATAAATCTGTTTCTTGCATAGCTTCTACTCGCTGCAAATGATAAGGATGCAGCAACTGCTCCTTTAACATGGGAGAAGACAAGGTTATTTCACTTTGTTACTATGGAAGTCGTCTTCTGCAGTTAGTCACGGTCCTTACATGTGGGTTGACATTATTGGTTTCTTTTAATTTATCTACTCTATTTAAGATGGTTTGCCGATGGGGAAGTCTCTGCTGAGGATTTCAATGACCGTACAATTCCACCATTGCATTAGTATTCAACTCGTATTGGCCGTAAATTAGTATCATGTCACAATATTCTGTCGTAGTAGACGTTATTGTAACAGTTAGTGTTCTACACTGACTTATGACAGTGACGCATTGACCAACTGCCAATTCATTGCATAAAAGTCTACAATTTTAAGTTAACAGTTTCTTAGTATTCTTATTCTATAGTACTACATCAGCTCCTTCAAACATGTTACTTGTTTCAGAAACATCCTGTATTTATTTCGCTTTCTGGTTTTATTACGTTTGCTAATAAAGGGCGTATAAATGCTGAACCACACGCAATCAGCTCTTTAAATTTTGCAACAGCAGGTACACATGCCAATTTCGGTCAGTTCGTTAAATCGGTTACATGAAATTCATTATTTATCGATGTCGTACGTAATCAGCCGCTTGTGCATGCAATTTAGTATCTATTCATTTACATGCCTGTTTGCGTTTGCATGGCCCTTCGTTTCAATTTATCAAACAATCGGTCACGTAGGGATTCCCGACTGGCAATTACTTACTTGTGATTAGGTTTGTGGTATGAATTTGCATTTTAAATTATCGACTACGACGTTTTTGGGTTTGTTGACACGCGAGTTTTCAGTAGCTGATTTAACCAGATTCAGTGTCTAATGATTTTAAAATGCAAAATGCGTTTGCTTGAAAAAGACTCACACACATATATAAGGAAAACTTATTTTTAACTGATTTACTATGTTGAAAATGTCATACAAGTAGATATTATGAAATAAATAAGTATTTGAGTTGTCGAACCGATTTTATTTAGTGTAACGACCACTTCATACTCACGTGTACAGGGAAATTCAAATATTAAAACATGGTAAGTGTCAATAAAATTTGCTTCTGCTGCGTTATACAGGTACCACAAGAATTAAGGAGAGTGAAGAGTTTTTAAAAGCAGCGTTACAACTTACTGATTACTGTCATAAAATTTACGTGGAAACTGGTAAAAATGCAAAGCGTGTTTTTTTAGTTTAATAGTTTCTAATGTCAAAGTTGTTGGTTGTTGCAAGTTCTGTCCGACGAAACACAGCCTGAGGCGAATGGGATTAAATAGCGTCACAAAAGTGTGTTCAGATTTGCAGATGATAGAGCAGTATTAGCATCTAGCAAGGAGTTAGAGATAGCTTTAAATAAAATGGAAGCGGTGTTGACAAAACACCACTGTATTAAAATAAATAAATGTAAAACAAAAATATTGGTATGTAAGGGAAGAAAAAGTAGGGAAAGAGCGAAAATAAAGATAGGAGACGAAAAATTAGAAGAATTGGCTGATTTTAGGAATCTAGAAAGTCAGATAAGTCAGGACGGAAGGAGTAGTAGGGATATAAAGCAGAGGATAGCNAAATTTCCGCAAGTTTATAATTGGAATCGCTGTACATGATAAGGAATATAGTGAACTTCATAGTTTTGAAATTGAATTTGATCTTTGCATTGGTACACTGAGGCAGAAAGACCGAAATTTTTACAAAGCGAGAAAGGAAAGTTTTATGGTGTATTTAAAGCTAAAACTGGTTGTCCAAGGACCTGACTAAATTGACGATGAGGTCAGGCGGGAAAGTGATTCAAACTGAATGGATCTGATGATGATGATATTTAATTTTTCATTCCGCATAAAGTAGATTGCGCCCAGTTGTTGTACCTTCAAGTAACCAGACATATTAGAGGATGAAACGGGAGTTAGGAGGGGTAGAGATAGACGTAGATTAGATTACTGTTCGCAAATAGTTAAAGATGTGGGTTGTTCTAGTTTTAGGGAAAAGCGAAGATTAGCTCAGGATAGAAAAGAGTGGAGGTGCGTGTTCAACCAGTCTTAGAACTGACGACTTTATGAATATTAATGAATGATTGTTAAAATTCTCGAATAAATAATGTAGGTGAATTATTAAAAGCAATAGTTATAATTAGTTAATGAATTTAAAAATGATTCAAAAAAATCTTCGAATTTTCAAATGTTCGCATGCCTTTCCGATGTGTGTTCGTACGGGTAAAGAATGATGGAGAATACAAGAGTTGTTGAGCAATAAGCAACTGTGCATCAACTTTGTTACTGTCAGTTCTCAAAAACAAAACGTTAATAAATCCGTTTGTGCGTTTGATTATCGTAGTGAGATTCATGCTTGCGCATTTTTTTTTTTTTAATCGTACGTATGTTCGTTTAATATTTTCACTACAATAAGTATTTCTTTCAAAAATAATTAAACGCAGCAGGAACGAACGACGGACAACTGATTTGAAAAATGGGCATGCCTAAGTCGAAATAAGAAAGTAAACGTACCCAGTATTTGCTTACGTTTTATGTTTAACAGCTAACAATATAGCTGGGACGACTAAAATTGACATAGTCTGCAATAAAACTGTCGCATTTACTTTCTTTCAACTTAACTAGACTAGAACGGTTGCTAACAGAACGCCTACTTTTACTCACAGACGTTATAGGGAATATCGTAAACATAGAAAAGAGATGTCAGGTAGAAATTGCAGCGGACACTAATAAATAAAAGGGAATAACATTACACGAATTGATGTGTAATAGAAAGAGAACTAGACAAGCAGAATTTGGGCATACTGCCAGCATCGAACTTTAAAGAAAGTTCAACTTTGTCACGAATTTAGGAAAGCAAAGACGCTTGTTTAAATATATAATTTCAACTAGGCAGTTATAAAGCCAACCTTGATCTTTTGAGTATCTAAGCAACCTCTAATTTGGGCATCACTTACTGTTATTCGGTTACCTCTTTTCACTTTGTCTGTACTACTCATGAAGCATTTCCTAACATAAGAAGGGTGTGTCTAAAACGCAGCAAATGACTACAGTCCCAAGTGGAAACAAGAGAAAGGATACGGCCGTTATCACAGATAATAATTTATTGCGGACTATGCCAATTTTGATTGTATCAATTATACCAACTGATGCGCTGTCGCTTATCACACAGCAACTTGCTGAATATAACTTCCGACGTTCTTACAGTTAACACTGCGTTTTATAACAAATAGAAAATAAAGAAAGTCATATTTATTCCACTTATTTCTTACTTAATTCATCTTTATGTAGTTTTCAAAATCTTTCTTAATAGGTTTAGTCTCTCTTCACATCAGCTAATTATTCGTTTACTTTCATCCAAATCCTTATATACCTTCAACACATCTTCCCAGCACATGCATCAAAATGTTTCATCTCCACTTCTACATACTATACATACCCTGTCTTCCCTCTTCATCGAATACTTACACACTCTCATTTCCTATACTAAATTTTAAATATTTCTTCCATTTCACGTATTCTGACTCACTCTTACAGCAAGACTTTCATGTATTCCACATACTTAGACTTGTCAATTTTTCTCATGTCACCGCTCTTATTATCACCCCATATCTTATTTTATCTTTCTTATTGCACACACAAATTCTCGTTTCATTTCCCCAAAATAAATAAAAAGTAATAAATCTTGACTATAAAGGTATACCCAAAAAGCAGTACTTTCCATAATAACGGCATTCTTTTCGAATTTTTACCTGTAAAATTATTTATTGGTGCCATAAATAAGAGAAAATGGTCTACTGTTGGTGACAATAATAAGCATAAACCATAAAACGTTTGAAAGGTTGTTTATACATTGGTATTATTAACTTCAAAATGACGTATAAAATCGAGGATACCTTAGATTCACCATATTTTTAACAGTTTCTGGAATTGATGAACCTGCCTTTCTCATTGTCAGATTCAACACTATAGATCAGTAGTACAGTTCCAATTCGTATGAATGATTAGTCACCGTCTGAGACTGATTGGAACCGTTACATATGCATATAAAATGATAATAAGACCATTTTTGTCATACCAGCATTATATGCATCAATTTTTGGCAAATTTTTTNATTGACAATTACTCTCCGAAAATCACTTAATAGCACTAAATAATGACGTATCTACTTACTTTTGAATACAAAATACGTAGTTCAATAAGAAATTTTAACGTACGTGTATTATATTAGCGTTCTCTGACAGTCATCACTAACTTTTATGTAAGGAATGGAGTAGTAAAATTGTAAAAAAAGCATTAAATTAACACTAAAAATCACTAAACTCTCCTGCGTATTCTATCATGTGTAGAATGTAGTTACGCAGATTGACAATTACTCTCCGAAAATCACTTAATAGCACTAAATAATGACGTATCTACTTACTTTTGAATACAAAATACGTAGTTCAATAAGAAATTTTAACGTACGTGTATTATATTAGCGTTCTCTGACAGTCATCACTAACTTTTATGTAAGGAATGGAGTAGTAAAATTGTAAAAAAAGCATTAAATTAACACTAAAAATCACTAAACTCTCCTGCGTATTCTATCATGTGTAGAATGTAGTTACGCAGATTGACAATTACTCTCCGAAAATCACTTAATAGCACTAAATAATGACGTATCTACTTACTTTTGAATACAAAATACGTAGTTCAATAAGAAATTTTAACGTACGTGTATTATATTAGCGTTCTCTGACAGTCATCACTAACTTTTATGTAAGGAATGGAGTAGTAAAATTGTAAAAAAAGCATTAAATTAACACTAAAAATCACTAAACTCTCCTGCGTATTCTATCATGTGTAGAATGTAGTTACGCAGATTGACAATTACTCTCCGAAAATCACTTAATAGCACTAAATAATGACGTATCTACTTACTTTTGAATACAAAATACGTAGTTCAATAAGAAATTTTAACGTACGTGTATTATATTAGCGTTCTCTGACAGTCATCACTAACTTTTATGTAAGGAATGGAGTAGTAAAATTGTAAAAAAAGCATTAAATTAACACTAAAAATCACTAAACTCTCCTGCGTATTCTATCATGTGTAGAATGTAGTTACGCAGATTGACAATTACTCTCCGAAAATCACTTAATAGCACTAAATAATGACGTATCTACTTACTTTTGAATACAAAATACGTAGTTCAATAAGAAATTTTAACGTACGTGTATTATATTAGCGTTCTCTGACAGTCATCACTAACTTTTATGTAAGGAATGGAGTAGTAAAATTGTAAAAAAAGCATTAAATTAACACTAAAAATCACTAAACTCTCCTGCGTATTCTATCATGTGTAGAATGTAGTTACGCAGATTGACAATTACTCTCCGAAAATCACTTAATAGCACTAAATAATGACGTATCTACTTACTTTTGAATACAAAATACGTAGTTCAATAAGAAATTTTAACGTACGTGTATTATATTAGCGTTCTCTGACAGTCATCACTAACTTTTATGTAAGGAATGGAGTAGTAAAATTGTAAAAAAAGCATTAAATTAACACTAAAAATCACTAAACTCTCCTGCGTATTCTATCATGTGTAGAATGTAGTTACGCAGATTGACAATTACTCTCCGAAAATCACTTAATAGCACTAAATAATGACGTATCTACTTACTTTTGAAAACAAAATACGTAGTTCAATAAGAATTTTTGACGTAGGTGTATTATATTAGCGTTCTCTGACAGTCATCACTAACTTTTATGTAAGGAATGGAGTAGTAAAATTGTAAAAAAAGCATTAAATTAACACTAAAAGTCACTAAACTCTCATGTGTATCGTTTTGTGATTTTATGATAAGAATATACTACTTAAAGTAAAAAATCAAATCGCATTTTAGTATCAATTTTGGTAGGTTAAACCAAATACAACTAAGCTATGATTAAAACCTCACAAATTGTGGTTATTACCCACAATATCTATCGCGTTGTCCCCCTCCTCTGGCCGATTAGCTGATGATTCCCGTGTCCATCCATTTCCTACTTGCTTAAACTGGATAAGGAGTAAAAGATTGAAATTCCGAAAATTAACCATTACAATACAAAGAAACGAAGATTCTCATGCTTTCAACCACTGAACACTTTCAATACATTTATAACATGTAGGACATTGTTCACCTGGAATACTGTTTATTTAGGACAACAATTAAAATAACCACAATTTCATTAAATGCTTTTTATTTTTTCGTTTCACGAAAAGAACACATAGTTAATCTTGCCATACATGCTTTTAAGACTTCGTCTAGTTCATTTTATTGCACTGACATTGTCGTCGGGAATTACAGAAAGTTTAAAGTACCTACCATGTAAGTAATTACGAGAAAAATTAGGAGTAGCTACCTAAACTTAAAGTAGAGCTATTGCTCTAATTCCACGACAATTCTGTTCCCAGCATCACTTGCATGAACTGTAAAGTGAAAGGGAAGGATAAATATAAAGTGAAAGGGAAGGATAAATATAAATCCTACCTACATATATGGTTTTTATGTTTAGGTAGATTGTAATACAGTATATGTTATAACCCCAAATTCGTTAAGGGTGTTTTATTTTTTTTTATACGTACTTCAGTAATTAAAGAAACTGATTCAAATCATGGCCTACAGTGACAAAATTGGAACATTTTTGATTTAAATCTGCGGTTATACACAAGGTGAGATTTTAGCTTGAGATATCTTGATTAATAATGAGACATTATTTCGAAAAAAGTTCTAGACAAAAGTTGTATGCCTTCGAAAGGAAAAACTTCAATTTCCTTTGATGTTTGTCTACGAGGTACTTAATGAAAAAGCGGAAGATTTAGTAATCGGAAATAACCTTGAAGTTGACTTATTCTAACTTTTTCAGTCAGTATTTTAAGTAGTTAAGAACAACCGAATATCCCAAACATCGTGATTGATCATCATTTCGATAAACGTTTCAGACAAAGGTAGTATATTTTCAAATGGGCAATCAATCTATGACATTGAATATAACATCGAATTTGTTCTGCAAGGTCAAGATGAAGTCATTTTCATAAATTGAAATGGAAGGAGCGGAAAATTTTGTAAAAATATGTATTCTCAACTAGGGAAATAACTTGATCTTCTAATAAACTGGAAGAGCAAGATTACGTTCACGTATACGTTCAAGGTCATCAGCTGATTACCCCTTTGAAAACTTAACTTCTGTTGAAAACGTTTCTAAATGATGGATTTAACCAAGATATTTAATTGTCTCAGTATATGACGTATCCTATGTTGTATTTCCTTTTATATTCCTTCGTGCATTTCACTTGATCAGAGTCACTGGCAGCCTAATTATAAACATCCTACTAGACGGAATGTATTGTGATCATATTAAAATCATAAACAATTGTCATTTTTCTAAAAATTTAGCAAGTGTAAAAGTGAGTATGCTAACGGTTTCTTGTTGAAATGTATCAAGAATACATCATTATATACGACATTAACCCAAACCTTGACAATACTTATAATATTGTACACTACCTACACCACAAAACCTTCATCATCATTGTCGTCTGTCCTAAGATTGGTTGGACACGCACCTCTACTCTTTCCTATTCTGAGCTAATCTTCGCATGTCCCTAAAACTAGAACATCCAACATCCTTAACTATTTGCGAACAGTTATCTAATGTAGGCCTGCCTATACTCGTCTTAACTCCTGTTTTTGCCTCTAATATGTCTCTAACTAGACCTACATGCCTGAGAGGGTATCCTACCAACCTATCTCACCTATTCCTTATTGACTTCCTTAGAGTCCTCTGTTTTCCTATTTATTCTAATACCTCTTCATTTCTAATATCCTCTATCCACGGTATCCTCATCATTCGCCTGTAACACTATATTTCGAACGCTTCTAACCTTTTCTTTTCCGCCGCGTCCATCGTCCATGTTTTGCACCCGTGCAGTGCCGCGGTCCAAACATACACCTTTAACAATCTTTTTTGACTTTCTAAATTAATCGTAGATGGATAGATTAGAATTAGATATAGTAGGTATTAGTGAAGTCCGTTGGCCCGAAGCAGGAGACTTCTGGAGTGGGGACTTTAGAGTAATACATACAGGATCGGTAGAAGGTAATTCGGGGGTAGGAATTGTAATGGGTAGAAAAGTAGGGCAGAGTGTAGAAAGTTATTTACAAAAAAGCGATAGGATAGTTATGGTTAAATTAAACTCAAAGCCGGTAAGAACGGTATTGTTGCAGGTCTACATGCCTTCATCATCTTACAGTGATGAAGACGTAGAAGCAATTTAGGCAGATATAGAAGACGTGTTAAGTTTAATGAAAGGACAGGACAACCTAATAGTTTTAGGAGATTTCAACGCAGTAATAGGTGAAGGTAAAGTGGGTGCAATAGCCGGTTCTTTTGGATTAGGCAATAGAAATGATAGGGGAGACAGGCTGGTAGAATTTTGCGATAGACAACTTAACCGTCGCGAATACTTTATTCAACCATCACGTTAGGAGGCGCTATACGTTGAAGATGCCAGGTGATTTAGGGAGATATCAGTTAGATTACATAGTTGATAGGCAAAGATTTAAAAATCAAGTGAAAGACTGTAGGAGTTATCCAGGAGCAGATATAGATAGCGATCATAATTTAGTAGTTATGAAGACCAATCTTAAATTCAAAATTCTGAAAAAGAGGGAAGGTAGGAGACGTCTCGACTTAGAAAAGCTAAAATGTAACGAAGCGTGTGATAGGCTAGGTAAAAGGACAGACGAAATACTAAAAGCGGCGGGAGAAACGAATGACGGGGACATAGAGACAGAATGGAACTGCAATAAAACGTGCTTAAAGTCAGCAGCTACAGATATACTAGGTCTTAAACAAAACGAAAGTAAGATAACAAATGAGATTGTAGGATTAATAGACGAAAGGCGGAAATACAAACACAGGACAGACGAAGAAGGGCAAAAAATATATAAAGCTATAAAGTAGGAAATAATTAGGTGTAGGGTAGCTAAGGAACAGTGGATTGATAGGACGTGTAAAGAAGTAGAAGGTAAAGCCAATGAGGCGTATAATATAATTAAAAGGAATTTTAGAGATGTAGGATAAAGTTGTAATAATGTAAGAAACGAGGCAGGGGTCATCTTGATAGAAAATGAGGAAAAGGCAGATAGGTGGAAAGAATATTTAGAGAACCTATACGCAGGCCCTGAGTTAGGAGATACATTAGAGAAGGAAGATAGTGTGGAAATAGATGAGCTAGGTTATCCCATAATGAGAGAAGAGTTCGATGTAGCATTAAAAAATTTAAAGAATAGTAAGGCGTCAGGTGTAGATGGGATACAGGGAGAAATTCTAAAACATGCAGGACAAGAGGTTAGAGATCGTATGTTTAAGCTAGTTAGTCACATTTACGAAACGGGGAAAGTTCCAGAGGATTATAAACGGAATGTAGTAGTAACATTACCTAAAAAGAGGGGCGCGGATAGGTGCGAGACATATCGAACAATTAGCTTAACTTCCNCTTCATTTCGTCCGTCTCATCTTTCTCACCCGAACCACCACCCACCCATTCCCACGATTCCTGAAAGGAGGCTGAAGAGGGCCTTCCGCCCTACCTTCCGGCCGTAGTCCGGAGGTACTGCCCGCCCACCAGCATTACTGGCTGGTGGGAATGAAACACCCAAAAGTTTTTTTTCTGAAAGGTATAACCATAACAATGTTAGAAGGTGCTATGCTTTCGACGTTTAAGTAATCCTTGTCAAATAAAATTAAAGCCTTCAAGAGGGTCCAAGCTTGTTTTTGTCTTCCTCTTTCTTTATCTCTTGAAATTTATTTGAGCCACATTAGTGAAACTCTAATTTGAAGACAAATACGAAATTAAAATATTTTACATAGGCGTACGGTATTCTTTCATTAAATAAAGCAGATCAAATATAAAAAAAGTCAAAAGTGGTTTTAAGGTTTCTTATTAATACTAAATTGTCTGTTGGCGTTTATTTATATTTTTCAATGCATTCTGAAGATCAAATACCTGTCTCTTATGTGTCTTTATAAGACATATTTTGGGTCTTAAAGCGCGTATTCCGTTTGTTTCCTGGACAACTCCGAACAATGTCGGCCGTAGGTGCATCCCGTCACGCGCTGCTTTTCTTCCTGTTCATTTAGTGACGACGATTATTTATTACTAAAACGATGTAAAAGAGCCATGTATGCACAAATGTCATCCATGTAAAATGAAATTTCCTATGAAGTACTAACTCAAAACAGATAAAATTCCGAACAGTCTCTCTACACACCTTTAATTTAACCACGTTATTATTTAATAAAGTTTCGTCTTTCTTACTTTCTGAAAGAATTATTAGTGCATCGATGACCACTGTTCGCAAGATGGGTTTATTATTCACTAATACCTAATTATAATTCAACAATTTAATGCAGCTATACGTTCTCTTTTTAACATTCCTTTTGTATAATATTCAAATACTTCATTGATAAAGTTTTCGGGAGAAGAAGTTACCATTCCCATGCACCCATTGAGAGGGAATTTTATTAGGCACGGAGTACTTTGCTAATCTAAATGCGTCTTTATATCCCTTTTGAATATTCAGAGAATACTTCAGACTTTCAAAGTAATTTTATAACACTTAAGACTAATACTCGTTTATTTAACTTTATACAAAAAGTACCTACGTCTCTTCTCTTCAAACTTTTAAGTTACTCTTTCCAGAATATTCCATTAAATAATTTCATTCGATGGCATTTAACGTAAGAAAAAACAGATAAAAGAAAATATTTCAGTAGAACGATCGAGAAAGGGTCTGTTTTTCTACTGTATCATACGCCACTTCAAGTTTATTTGACCTTTGAAAATTCTAGACCAAATGTGGTTCTATCTTTATTTTCTTTTTCTTATGGGAATGCTAAATGAAACATTTTCTTTCCAGGATTTATACGAACATTTTGTGTTTTAAAATCTGAAACCGTAATCACCACTTATTTAAATAGTAATGCATTTGGAAGATAAAGAATTTTTAATTTTAAAATATGGATGTAGTTTGTTATTATCAAATTGTCGTTTTCTAGTAAGTACTCCTATTTTATTAGTTTTGGAATTATTAGAAGCATATTATCAGCAGAAACTGGAGTTATGAGGAGTAGAGGAAGACCTTTATTAGATAATTGATTGCCAGCAATTAGGGACGTGGGCAGTGGCGTAGCTACTTAGGGGCTAGGCGGGGTAGTGCCCCGGGGCCCTCAAGCTCAGGGGGCCCTCCAATCCTTACTAGAAAATCTCGATCGAACTGAATTTCTGAAAAAAAAAATTTCAAAATAAATATGACAGGTTGCAACCCAACTTTAATCATGGCAACTCAATTGAGAGAAATTCGAAAGTTATACTTAGGGAATTCCCCTAAATTCTTTTTGTGGGTTGGCATTGTTGTCAATTTGACGGATAGCGATATGTGCGTTTTATTATTCATCGATGTGTGTTTTATTGTAAATTCGAGTCAAGATTTGTTTGCGAGAACGGTTAAAAAATTAATGCTGTATCAGGAGTAAGTAAGCTAATGTCAATAAACTATTTTGTACTGGTCAATAAAATAGTTCAATTTTATTTGATTTTAGTACCACTCATATTGATGTCCGTTACGTCAATAAATCATGTCAAATCTATAGATTTCGGCTACCCATTGTATAANCACTGCATTCTATTCTACTAGTCCGTCTTCGATTTTAAATAAGTTGCATAGGAAGAAATACGTCTCATTTTTTATTCAAAGATAATCTTTTACTAGCTTTAGAATGGTTGCTTGGCAGTGAATAAGTTAGTGATTATGCGGACAATGCTGTATTTTCTTCGCGTAGTTTTCAGTCACGCTCTGCTGTGCGGTTCCTGCGGGTATTGAAGTCTTGGAAAACGACTGCAACGAGATTTGGCTGCCCCTAAGGTCCTTCTGTCTTTTATTTTAAACGAGTGTTCTCTGTAAAGTCCTCTGGGGAAAACAGCGCTGGAGCATACACGGAAAACATCACTCTTTGGTTGCTGTTTCATTTGTTTTGCCGGAAACAAACTACATATTGTAGTGATTTCAAACAAAATAAAGGAAAATGGAACCGATGTCTGTTTTACGTGAATTTCTACAAGTGAAAAACTGAAGAATGTTAGTATGTGGTTTTCAATTTTCGCCAATTAACATATCGGAGATAGGTAGTTGTGTTTATTTTATTTTAAGGAAAATATAAATGAAAATACTACAAATGGCGCAGTAAACGCCATCTGAAGCACGATGCTACATTTTAGGATTACGTATGCTCCAACAAGGTCCACTTGTGTGGATATCTACTTGCTGAAAACGAATCCAGGCGTAGCCAATCTTAACGTGATAGGCATGTTAGCTTAATCGAATAAAATAATTCGAAGTGGTCTGTATTCTGTCGAAACTGCCAGACGCGGATCGCGATTTCGATCTTTTTGGATCTCATCAGCGCGTCGCAGGCAGCTCCGACAGAACACAGACCAACTTTTACCTGCTGTCTTAACAGTGCGTTTTAGAAAATACTACAAATGGCGCAGTAAACGCCATCTGTAGCACGATGCTACATTTTAGGATTACGTATGCTCCAACAAGGTCCACTTGTGTGGATATCTACTCGCTGAAAACGAATCCTGGCGTAGCCAACCTCAACGTGATAAGCACGTTAGCTTAATCGAATAAAATAATTCGAAGTGGTCTGCATTTTGTCGAAACTGCCAGACGCGGATCGCGATTTCGATCTCTTTGGATCTCATCAGCGCTAAAAAACGTGGACCAAGGCAAACGAACCCGGAATCGAACCGGCGTCCTCTAGGCCATGCCGCTCGGTGTACATGCAGATCAACCTGAACACTAGTGTTCTAAAAAGTCATTCCTAATCAGGTTTGTGATCGGTCTTCAGATGTGTTGTCGGCTTGAATATTTTCACCACAGGATAAAGGATAAAGGATTAAAGGATATCTATAATTTCTAATAAATACGTGGCAACACAGATGAAAACTCTGGAATCACAGCTAGTGAGAAAGAAATTTTATTTCTAACGGGTGGTAAAATTTTCCGCAGATGATGGATCTCTGACCAGTATTAAGTCTCCAAAATTGTGTGATAGTAGATTAATTTGTTGCAGCATATATCCTAAATAGACGGAGCGTGAGAGTAGTCGGGTGTATTTGTCAGCGTGACAGATAGGGTTGGATGCATGCAATGGTTGCGGTTGGACGTGGCAAATAGCGAGTATCATGGCGCAAACTCCAGAAGTTTCAGAATGTACTCCAGATCACACGACGAAGCCCACAGGAAGCAATCGTCGTCGAGACGCGTCGTCGGCATTCCATCTCGTGGTACGCCGTCAAGTCGTCGACACACGTTGACATAACCGGAAGTGTTCTCTTCAAAGACGTTTTGCCGGCTTGTAAAATACTCGGTCTCGTCATTCTTAATGTCTTATTGTATGCACGTAAATTTCAATTTTTAACCAATTATTTTTGCGGAATAGGAATAGTTTGCTCTTAAGAGGTAGGTTTATTAAAATAATTCTGATTGAAATTGATTAGTTGTCTAATTAATACCAGTATAATATATCAATATTAAGACAAAAGAAGCATAATCAGATACTACGGTTAATAAAACGTTCTAGACTATGTTTGTATTAGATAATATTCATAGACTTCTAATAAAGTTTTATCTAATCCTTTGACTGATATTAAAAAATTTGATGAAGGAGAATATTTATTGTTTTATTGTTAGTACTTATTATTCTGAATTTCGAAACATGCAAGTATTGGAATTATAATTTACAACATGTAATGAATTTTGGCGGCAAATACATTTGAAAACTATTTTCTTTAGTAATAAATATAAGTACGCTTTATTAAAATATTTTCCACCTACTTTTTAGTTATAGCAAATTTCAACTGGAATACGTAATTTTCTGTATTGAATAAAATAAAAAATTGTTCACAAAATTAACAAACTCTCAGACAACTATCAATTCTGGAGACTTTATAGGATATGTAGTTTGTAATAAATTATTTAAAGCAATTAGTACGTATCTACGATATTTCAATAGGTATTTTAGTCAACAAAACTTTAGCAGTAAATAGTAAAATTAAAATAAACTGCTTTCTAGTGTGAGGTATTTCCAATCATATCAGTTATTTAGATCCTGTTAATATTTAATACAATAGACATTATTATTTTACTTACGTAAGCTCACTGTAGCTCGTTCTGACAGGGTACCATTTCCTGTTTACAGAGTTTATTTCGATTTATTCACACATTCTTATGACGTTAGGCTATTATTCAAACAAGACACTAAAAAAAACTTTGGGTGTTTCATTCCCATCAGCTGCTAATGCTAAGTGGGGCGCAAGACCCTCTTCTGCCTCTTTTTAGGAATCATGGGCATGGGTGGGTTGTGGGTTTGGGATGAGAAAGATGAGGTGGACGAAATAGAGGCAGAAGAAACGTGAAAGAGTGTCTATATGGAGTATTGTTAATACCATAGCGTTTATCTAAGTGATTTAAGAAAACCATAGAAAAACCTCGACTNAAGAAGCGAATTTTGTTGAATGATTAAATTCTTCGAAAATTAGATTTTAAGATACAAGCTAATAAAAAAATTTAAAAATGCTGAGCAATGAACCACTAACAAGCAAAAAAACAAAATATTATGAATAATTACAAAAAAATCTGCAGTGTTTCTTTATATGCTGTCTATGACTATAATAGAATCACCGCCGGCGTAAATCCTAACGTATGCATTTAATTGTTTCGTAAGCAGGTACTTAATATTTTGAGAACAACGTTTCTCCTTAATGTTGTTCTTTATTACTGGATAAATCAATTAACTCGATATATACAACTTCAGGTAGACCGAATTTTGCAGCCGTAATGTTTAAGGATTTGTGGAAATTTACCAGGACTTTTATATTTAATCGTTCCCTTACGCTGTCTATTTTAATCACATTTCCTGTAATAATTGAAATTGGAAATTTTACAGTCAATAGATTTTCTACAACAGACGTAAGAACTCCTGAATTGTTTGACTGCAATAAAACAATGTTGAATTACTAAATGGAATCGTTAATCGAAATGGCGCGCAAGTTCTGCAAACTTCAATAACTCAAATCTGAATTCTTAAATACTCAAACAGGCTGAGTCTGCCCGGGAATGTAACGCTGATTTAGCGTAGTTACCTTACTAAGTAGTTTTAGCGAGATATGTTACGGTAGATTCCAACATATCAGACCTTCTCCGGCGGGTAAGGATATTATAGAAACTCCAGTATGTCATAATTCTACCTAACCAATCAATGATGTCACCAATGCACATACATCTCCCTGCCGTATTATTGCCTATTTTATAAGTCATAGAATACCACATATTATTTTTCAATGTTCGAAAACAAAGCGAAAAAAATATCTTTCTGAGTAGTAACTACACAAAAAAGCTGCATTATATTCTACTAGTCCAATCAGTCATGATGTTTATAACATTTACCATTACGAGATGGGAATTTTGCAAACAAACCGGTTAATTTGATAAATGTTTAAAAATTTATCTTTAATCTTTAATTTAGTGATGATAAGGCATAATTAGCGGTTATCACCAGTTTATTACTTAGCGTGACATACGTGTAAATGTGAAAAGTTCGGTTTTCCAGCCTTTTCTGAATTTTTTTTGAGCCATTTATGGTTACAATACGAAACTGTGGTAATACGTGGTTTGAAAAAGAATCGTTAAAGGTTAAAGCTGATATGCGGAAACACGNAACGCGTACCCCTTACTAACATCCTATGGTCAGTCAGCCCCCGTGGTACCATCGCTCAAGACTCCCAATGATCAGGTTGATAATGGAGGCAAAAAGGGGAAACCACCAGACCAAGTCGTTAACGTCATTAGTAACGATCCCAAACCTGTGATAGAAAATACACTACTACTACTACTACTACTACTACTACTACTACTACTACTACTACTACTACTACTACTACTACTACTACTACTACTAGTTCTGGTACTTAGTACTACAAGTACGTTTTTCGACATCCTCTATTGCTCTATGTTAAAAAGAATTTTACTGTATTTTTTTTATCTGTGCCTTAGTACTGAAATTATTTTCTAAAAACTGTTTGTTTGAGAAATAATTTTGGCAACAGTGGGTTCAGTTAATAGAAAATCTTGCTATCTGCTACGAACCAACAAAGGCCATCCAACAGATAAAAACTTATGTAATGCCAACACCGATATCGACTAGCGTTCTAGTCTATCATTTTGACAGTAGAAGCTATTATAACTCGGTTAATTTTACAAAATAGCCGACTGTAAATATGGCTGTTTTGAACAAGATCTTCCTTTACAAAATGTTTATTAAATATTCATTATCGTTTATACTCGTCTTTGAACAATGACATGAGTCTCCATTCATTGATTTGTATGCATTAGCAGTCAACTAAAAGGTCATAACTCTTGACTAGTTTTGATAATTCTTTTCTTTTATTGAGATGTTAACTAATAATCAAAATAGAGTCCTATTGGTTATTAATTAAAAAATTAAAAAAAAAACCCCTAATTACCACAAAATTTTTTTGAGCGGACACGTGTTTCTCGCACTTCATAGGAGGGCATTATCAACGCGAGACTGAAACACCTGGCCGCTCAAAAAGTTTTTGTGGTAATTAGGGGCGAGTCTTCTTTTTAATTTTTTAATTAACTGGCAAATAGTGTTTGACAGTGGCCCGAAAAATCCAGTACAATGAGGGTACCCGTTTACTTTCTTTTGAGTGATGCTCATTGAGAATTCTGTTTAGTGTATATATTTTTAAATTCTAACGAATCTTGTATTTTAGTTAATAAATTTGTAAAACTGCTTTTTCCTTTTTATTTGTTATAAGGAAAAGAATATGAAACTTTTTTTTTTCTGATTTAGAATTTATTTATTTACCAGCCAACGACTACTCGCTCTGCCAGGTTTACATTCTCACTTAATTTAAACGGGTGTTAGTTGGTCGATTTTGCAAACCCAAACACGCATCAGACTAAAGAAATCTCGAATATTATAGAAGATTCCAACCAAGATCAGGACTACCCTAGAAGCATTCAAGAACATACGTAGGTACGTTTTCACTTATTCTAAACAGGTGTTTGACCGCCGATCATCTGATTTGTAAAAGTATCGAACATTATAGGGGATTCCAAACATTTTTCATTTAAAGCGAAGGTGGAAATATACGAAAATTTCCTAAATGCATTGTTAGTCAGCCCCACCAGTAACACATAATGGTCCTTCCTCGTTCTTGAATCTTCCGATCCAATTCACTCTACAATAGTGATGTAACGGAAGTGTCATAATGAAACAGAAGTAAATAGTAAATTTTTGCGGAAGCGGAAATGTAA
>NW_020439469.1:0-888 GCF_000699045.2 Agrilus planipennis | reverse complement strand
TGTTTGTGGATTGTGAAGTACAATAGCAAATGGGCGCGACGCATACGTTTCTAAATTACAAAATATTAAAAATTACCAATAATAAAACACAAAATTAGCGTCAAGTGGTGTAAATGTGTTATGCTATAATTTTTGGAAGTATATCGTAAACATGATTGAAACCACCGCATTGATGAGTATAAAAATAATGATACACGAGAAAATAGTTTGTAATCTATTGTCAAAAGAATGAAAATTTCTAATCTTACTGTTCATGAACAACTGCATTCGATGCTGGTTCTAAACTGAAACTGTTTATCAATTTATATTAAAATGCGTGAACAAAAACTGATTCAAGTTATTAAATAAATAAGAAATTTCAAAGTCATTTGTAAAATGATGTGAACTTAAGTGAATTTTGAAAATCGAAATTTCGAATAAAATATTCATATTCCCCCTTCTTTATATTTTTACGTCATGGCTCTGATTATGTCGAGACACTAGACCGTTTTTTAATTTTTTTTACAACCTTTTTTTCATTTCTGCAATGCGACTAAACGCCTGTACCCAAATCGCTTGCTTGCAATTTTAAACAATTTACCTGCACCTAAATGTCTAATTGCTTCAACATACGTATTGCACACTTCGTTTAGTTTCTGTAGCGATGTGACCTTCAGTTTGACCGGCGTAAAGTAGAAAAGAACAACAACAACAACAACAACAAAGAAAAGAAACAGACAACTCTCGGCCAAACTCTTAACCGGCAAGGAGCGTATAATCCGTACAGTACTGCACGAAAATTGACCATTTTATGCACTACAATTGCATTGCTCAAATGTGCTGTTATTGGTACCAATTACTACTGAAAATATCAACGAGATGTTTATTTATATTTGAAGACATATTAAA
>NW_020439468.1:12377-15803 GCF_000699045.2 Agrilus planipennis | reverse complement strand
AGAGGTAGACCTAGATTAGATTACTGTTCGCAAATAGTTAAGGATGTGGGCTGTTCTAGTTTTAGGGAAATGTGAAGTTTAGCTCAGGATAGGGAAGAGTGGAGGTACGTGTTCAACTAGTCTTAGGACTGACGACCTTATGATGCTGACTATCGTAGATGAATTCTTTTGAATTCTTGGCTAATCAGTAAAGAACTAGATTAAAAAATAAATACAACATGTTGACGTACGTATTTTACTTTTGTCATGTTTCGTTGGCTTAATATGGTAACTTCTTCAGGTAAATGTTAATTCAATGACTCCAGCTGACAATTTAGCAAATTTTGCCTCTTTTAACACACATATTTGGGAACATGGATGAGAATTCGTTAAATACATAATTCTTATTCATATACTTCTATTGTGCAACTATCTTAATAGTTTACAAAACGAGAATGATAATATAAATAAATTAGCCTCGGACTAATTACCGAAAATAATTTTCCGAAATAGAAATATTGTAGAAAAATACTGCAAAGACCATAATTTGTCGCTAGTATGTCTATATTTTTAGACTAGGGGCAAAATGGATGAAAGTACTACCTTTCAACAACAAATTGGTGACAAATTATGACACTATTACAGTATTTCCCTACACAATTTGCGACAAATTATAGTGCACTTTGAAATAAGAAATACACCTTTGCACGCGCATGCCGATTGACAGGAGATATAATCTCTCAAGAACAAACTTTCAATCAGGCGATAACCCCATACTCTAAAATTAATTTGAAATTGATAAACAGGCGACAGCGTGCACTCGATAGTCCATTTAAAAAAAACAGAAGAAGGAGAGAGCATAAAAAGTATATCCACGTGTTCGCGAGCATTTATACAGACTGCAAGACTAACAAACCTGGTAAAAAATGTGTACAATCATTTTAGACTTGAAGACCTTCATTTTAGTTTATTAAATTTGCGCGACATTTTTTCCTTTTTAGGTATTCACAACTGTTAAAAGGAATTTTTTATTTATTCTTAAACAGAAAGATTTTCTGAGAAATATTTTTATAGATTACCTGGAATGAGAGATCTGTTTTAGTACTTAGACGGTTAAAAAATTGTCTGTGCGTTAATTTGTAGTATTATTTTAAAAAAGACTCATGTGTGCAAGTTATAACGACTTTTTGGTACATCATGTTAGATGGTTCTAATTATTATTTCATTTGGGGGGTTGTTCCTTTTCCCATTGATATATAATCTGNTTATTCCAATGGTTTTTCTAGATACTGTACATATTAATTACGTTGATAAAGACTGCATCTTATTAATCAATTGATACTTTAACCAGCGGATATAAACACTAGCTAGATATTTTATACTTGTAATAACATATACGTAAATCTACATAATAGATTAAGCATTACAAAAAAAAACTTAGAACCGTTATTGTACGGTCATGCCATAAAAATACACCGGCGATTTGTTTAGGTGTTATAATTAATATAATGGTGTGTAAGGTACTGTCGGAAATAATTATCACCATGAAGGTGAATTCCAACTTCATCCAACCATATAAACGAATTTTTTAGCGTTTGAGGCTCAAACGTCTTTAATTACAAACTCAGCAAAGTAATTAAGAAGCATGTAGCTAGTTAAAATTAGCAAACATGGTTGCGACGATGTTCCAATTTTCTATAATGGATAATTTACATTTCAAATGCCATTTCATTTCTCCTCTACGTAATTACCCAGTTAATTAGTTATGTCAGACCCTGTAGCTTTAGGTAAAGGCAACTTAATTAATTTTATTTTTGTCTCATTTGAATTCCCTTATACATATACATGTACGAATGTAGATATTGTTATGACAAGTAAAACGTAAAAACAAAAAAAAAATGTAAATTGAAGAATACAGATTTCTTGTACTACAAGGATTTAAAAACCTATAGAGATAGGAAAGACATGAGTGCATTTAAAAATAAATAAAATTTAACGTTATTCTTTATCGAACTTTCTCATATTTGCATATGCTTAAGTTTGTTCTCGTTTCTTACATTTACGCGAAAAATTATCATTCTTTACCTTATATTTTTATTATCTAAGCCGATAGATAGAGATAGGTATGCTCGTTTCATACTCTTATGAGGGTAGCTGTAGTTGATAACACAAACACCCTAATTATTAATTTGAATATTTGTTGAAATATTGTTGGAAAAAAAATTGCCTTGACAGTATAATTTTCTACCTTCATTAGTTACATTGTCATAAAAACAAATTCTTTATATTTTTTTGGAATAACATTTTTCTTTGCTTCGAGAAATTTTGAATCTCTAAAGAATTATGTTGAGCAGAATATAATTGTTTTTAAACAGAATGGAACCTTGAAACTGTGGTAACAAAATCCAGACTTTTGTTGGTTACATTATACGTTGCTTCTTCTTCGTTAATTAGCGTTATGGGACCGCGAGCTCTTTTCTTCGCATAGGGCACGAAAAACTCACTGAGGACGATTTATCTTTAAGGTACGAAACGAGAACAAAATTGGTCAAAACAGGTAATATTGTTTAAGGTACGAAACGAGAAGGTACGAAAGGAGAATATACGAAAGATTAAAATAGTAGAATAGCATAAAAGAACTTACCGACAGTCTATCTTTTGCGTGAATATATCTAAACCTTTGCACGTAGTAAAACACTAGCCATGCTAAGGAAATTATCATTAATACTATGAATGTAATGGACACGAACAAAACCGATGTCCTGCAAGAAAAAAAAACAACAAAATGTAAGTGATTCAGATTAAAGTTAATGCGACATTAGTTTGATTGTTAAATTGTGTTATTTTAATAAACCACAAATTAACTGTAACCATGCCGAGTTTGATGGAATATATTGTATTAATTGTATGACATAAATGTTACAATAAACTAACGAAACGTTACAGAATTGATAAATTGACATTTTGCAATTTATTAGTCTTTATACTGGTAATTTGTGGTTTAATACGCCATTGTTTCAATGAATTCTCTAACTTTTATGTGCACAAATTCGTTAAAATTTGCAAAACGCTACTATGTTTTAAACTAATATTACTAATGACATTAGTATGTATGGTCCTTGCATAATACCTTGGCGGTAATTATTTAGGAACATTAATGCTCGTTATAAATTATAAGAACGAATAGCAAATGGACCTTTTTCTGGTAGTAACGCGAGATACAAGACCAAACATCTTGGCAACAAAAACGATACAATTTGAACATTAGTAATATCATTCTATCTGTTTAGTTTATTGTCTCTCATTACCTTCTTTTGATAATGTTGTCGGCGATAGAAACTCATAATGCAAATTCTATATTAATACATTTAAACACATCATTACTATTTCTTAAGAAACTTCACAGTCGTTTAAAATAGATATCCGAAACACTAGAAGAGGAATTAG
>NW_020439468.1:4917-8665 GCF_000699045.2 Agrilus planipennis | reverse complement strand
AATCTGACTAAAGCTCGAAGAAGAACGTGATGACACTCCGGCCTTTTAAAGAAAATGCATTTCGTTACAACGACAGGGTTTTAACATGTGGTATTGACTTGCAATCTCGGAATCAGATATTTTGTTTTTAGTGTAAAGAATTTCATTCTAATCCAGGGAAACATACCGTTGCATAGTAACGGTATACAGGCTGGTCACAAGCAGATAATTTTGAAATCTACTTTCTAAGGCGTTTCTTATCTTTTTGTTTGTGTATTGTTTCACATTTACGTTAAAATTTTTCTTAGAATTTCAAATTCAAGCATACGTGTCTGTTTTATTCCTTACTCTCAACTCGTCCTTATGATTAAAAGTTTGAGTAATTAATATTCATTTTGTGAGAGACGGTATTATCAGTACCTTACTTTATTATAGCATTTTTTTTTAACGCAGCAAGTTCAGTGAAGAACAGTTACAGGATAAGTATATCATAAATACGCAATTCGCTGGTGAATTGTTTCACAGGTCACGAGCTGTTACCTACTTGCTTTTTAATGAGCAAATTATCGCAGGTGCTATCTTGACTTTCTAAACTGTCAGGTTTTGCCACTTCCTTATGTTTTGAACCACTTGTCCATATTACATTTAAACACATATTTAAGTGCATCAATGCCAATAAATGTAACAATGGAGGTATTATTAAAGTTACTTAAATAAAATTTAGTAACTACGTCGGTATTTAATTTACTGTACATTAAAAGTAAGGCATTAATTACAGTAAGTCCCGATACCTTCTTTATTATTAACCCGAATCAAAACATTTCCCAAAAAATCCTCAGTAGAAGTTTTGCAACTAATCAACAATTAAGTAAATAGAAAAAATCAAAGAAGATAATATCAAGTTAATCAGAAGTTAACAATCTGTATTTTGTGCAATTTAAATAATTGTTTAATTGCAGTTTATAATGTTAATAAATATACATTAGAATGAAAAAATTATAAAAACATGATATGCATGGGCAAGAAAATTTTCTAGATATAGCAACAGTAATACGTATAGCATTAACACTTTGTAATTTATGAATTTATTAACAAGTAACAAGTATGTACTACGTCAATTTAGTCATTGTATGTATTTACTGCATGTATTGCTATATGAACTGCATGATTCAATATGTACCTAATATGATGCATCTTTAATAAACTAAACAACAGTTGATTAAATTTAAATTAATAAATGTTATCTACCAATTAACCAATACAAGTAGGCTTATCAACCAATTTTACTTGTACATGTGCATTTTAAAGTGTGATGCTTCTTTTTTATTACTCGATTAGCTATAAACCCCATAAGATACGAAACTACCGGATTAGTAACGTACCTATCGAATAATATTCGATATGTTAAGGAAAATACATATATGTAATAATCATTAATATTTAAAAAATATTAAGGTTAGAAGAGAATATTATGATCTAAAGTTTAAAGAAATAAAAGAAAATTTGAATAAAATGTATTTATCGAATAAGTCAAATGAAATTTTCCTTAATTAGGTTTTAAATTAATTTCAGCTAATTAGTTAAGGTTATTTGTGTAATTAATACCAAAGGCAGGACTAATATGTCCGTCGAAAAAAACAATGTAAGTCAGGGTTTGAAGAAATGGTTCACATTATTGGTTTTCTTTCTTTCATTCTTTCACAAATCCCTCGAGCAAGATATTAAGCACAATGAATTGCTGAAGTACAGAACTGGGGAAGGTCGGATTTGGCTCTGGGCGATTGCCAATTTTCTTACTTGTAGATGCTAAAATGCGACCATTGAAGGTTCCCAGGATTTTGGGTCATTCAGAAGGTTTTACATGTTATTACTCTCAGTGAAAAGTAACAAATAGCATATTTTAAAAGATGCTACTGAAAAAGAAAAAGTTATTGGTAAAAAGAAACATCTGTTAACTCATGAATAATAATGAGTTGTTCTGGACGAAGTCTATCAACTCCTAGGAAATTACAGGAATTAATAGCGGTGGTAGCGTGAAATACAAAAATTTTTTTTATCGTACGACATGTAATTTAAAATTTGAAGTACCTGTTTGATGTGTTTGTTGTAATTGTTGGTGATGTATATGTATCCCGCCGAAGGCTCTTTTGGTGAATACTTCGAATTAAAGACTGCTTTTCTTTTTGCACTTTATTTACACTATTTACACTAATTGCTTGATTTGGATATATAAATTNAGGATAGATACATTTGACTCAGATACCAAGCTACATCCTAAAAAACATGGTATATGCCGTTTAGTGTACGAATTTTGGTATGTAATGGAGATGAAAGTAGGGTTGTAGCTATAAAACTTCGGAGACGAAAAACTCGATTCCTATGGGAAATCAGATAACTGATCACGATGGAAAAACCGATAGAGACATAAAACAAGGAGTAGCCAGTAGCGCCGCGCCGGGTAGCTTTTAGTAGAACTAAATCACTTTTGTTCCGAGAATAATTAATTCAAAAGAGATTCTAAAGAGTGCGAAACACGGACAGTGGACGTATCGAAAACGGGAAAGTTATAAGTGTGTGAAATGTGTTATTACAAGCAAATGATAAAAAAATGGAAAACGGAACAGAGAGAAAATGGAAATAGTATGGCAAGGGAAGTGATTTATTTGAAAAACTTGCATTTAAAATACAATACAAAATAAAATATACCTATTTTTATCTTGCATTTAAATACTTTTATGAGAAAACCATTTTGTATTTTATTTAAAATACTTTTCGAAACGTATTTTCTATTTGTAAAATGCAAAAATACATTTTTGGCCATTGAAGGTATTAGAAACTTAAAAAGGGGACAGAGAGACATTCCATTAATGCCTTCTAATTCTTTAACTGAAGAGAGCCCAAAAAAATTTTAATCTCCTTGGAAATGAATAATTTAAAATATTGGATCAATATTGTTTTCTGGGTTCAGTGCCATGATCCAAGGAATTTTGAAGTTCCAAATTGATATCAGCATCTGCCAAATCATCACTTACCTACCGTACTTTTAACAAGGAACTACGAAATTCTATGAATTACGACAAAACAGCCCGCAAAACAATATCGAATTGATATACGCTAGCTGTGTAAAACTGAAAACTATAATATATGTGGTGTGCTAATAATTGCGTATATTCCAAAATTCCTAGAAACCAATTCGAAAAATTTTACTTATTAGATGAACTCAAAGCTAAAGAAACTATGGATTCCATTTTTTTTTATTATTACAATATGTAAAAGATTGGAAACGAAATGGGGTTATAAATTTTTTAATATAAAAAGGTTGATGTTGATTTTACATCAATTAAGTTATTTGCAACCTTATTTTGGCTCTGATTTTTCACGGTAAACACACTATTTTGACATTAGTGTATTTTTTCCAATTAAAAGGGGTAACAAGTGAAAATAAGGAAGCTTATAGAAGAATTATCTGTTGTTGAACTGAAGAAACTATAATATAAAGATATAAAACTATATTTCAATCACTTTGAACAGAAAAATATTAATCATACTCCATCTTCACAGCTGGTAATGTAGTGCAAACACCACTATTAGTCTAGAAACTCTAAAATATTTAAAAAATGAGCAAATGTATGCAAGGTTTTCTCATTGACCAGTAAATCATGAACATGAATCATAGAAATCTCATATTACTCTACTGTTGTCAAACATTTTGATTTGAATGAGGAAATGTCATACTAGTAAATACAAGGCTCATATAAAACGAGTAAAC
>NW_020439468.1:0-1143 GCF_000699045.2 Agrilus planipennis | reverse complement strand
TCTCCTATCTTTATATTCGCTCTTTCCCTACTTTTTCTTCCCTTGCATATCAGTATTTTAGTTTTACTTTTATTTATTTTCATACAGTACTGATCTGTCAGTACCGCTTCCATTTTATTTAAAGCTATCTCTAGGTCCTCCTTGCTAGATGCTAATACTGCTATATCATCTGCAAATCTAAGCATACTAATCTTTTGCCCTTGCACATCTATCCCTACAGTTGTACTGTCTTTAATTGTATTTGTTTGTGGGCTTGCAAGATAATTAAAGTTTTCGTATTAATAACAGTTGTTTTCTGTCACCATTAAAATTTTAAAAGCTCTCACAAGAGGCAATTTTAGCTATAATACACAATTACAGTTTGAGAGATGTTCGTCTTTCTAACGTAAATTTACTTTAAAATAGCACTGTTGTGTTTGATTTACACATTGGCTTTTATGTTACCATCACACGCGTTTCGTGAAAAGAAAAAAATATGTATGTAAAGATCTATGTTCCCATTTTCAATCCGGAACATCGGCTTTAATAAAATTAAGCGGTGAATAACCTCGGCAGATGTTTTCGAATGATTTTCAACATCGGTTTGTTTACAAATTTGCCTATTAAGTGGTAATTTGTGAAATTAAAATAAAAATGGTTAGATAGTTACCTACAGCAGAATTGAATTTTGTGGGCAAAAATGAGGTTCGCCAAAATTCTTTAAAGGTCAAACAGTAAACAGCAGGAATTTAGTTAAAAAAAAAGAGAAAAACCAATGAACTTCTTGGCTAGAATACGTGTGAAAATTCTGTAAATATCGCCGAATGTTAATCTGTAGAATATTAGTGTATCGATTTAATATCCAAAAACACAAAGAAAGATAAGACTACAATGAAAACCATGGGACCCTTGGTTGTCTTTCTCACTGAAATGAAATTATTTCCTTTTGTTATCTTCCGTGCTTAGTGGGGGGATTATCCCTCGAGAGTAACATAATTATTCTGCTGTAAATTATCACTATTTCGTCATTGTAGAAATTTTCAACGGAGATAAGCCTTATACCAAAAGAATCAGTTGCAATTTTGCTAGTTGTGCTAACAAGGAACAAAAATGAACTTTTCTGATCAGTATTTTGAAAATACGTATTTTACATTCAACATTTAA
>NW_020439467.1:11013-12726 GCF_000699045.2 Agrilus planipennis | reverse complement strand
TATTTGCGAACAGTCACCTAACCTAGGTATCCTACCAACCTATCTCGCCTATTTCTTATCGACTTCCATAAAGTCCTCTGTCATCCTATTCTTTTCAATACCTCATCATTTCTGACCTCCTCTATCCACGGTATCCTTATTATTTGCCAGTATTTCGAACGATTGTACTCTTTTCTTTTCCACCGCGCCCACCGTCCATGTTTCAATCCCGTATAGCGCGCGCTCCAAACATACACTTTTAACAATGTTTTTTGGATTTCTAAATTAACCGTTCGCGAGTATAGAAGTGACTTCTTTTTATGGAAGGCGACTCGACCGTGCGCTATCCTTTGCTTTATGTCCCTACTACTCCTTCCGTCCTGACTTATCCGACTTCCTAGATACCAAAAATTAGTCACTTTTTTTTTTTAATTTTTCCTCTCCTACCTTTATATTCGTTCTTTCCCTACTTTTTCTTCCCATGCATAACCAAGTTTAAAAAGGGCGCCAAAATACAAAGTATATTCTAAATAGACTAACAAATAGTGGGCCGTATTTTAAAAATTTGTCATAGTTTCTACAAGATTAACATTAGTATACATCATCCGTTAAATGATGAAAGTAAAGTGCGGTATTGATTATGCCAAAAATGCACGTAAAACCGACTCGAATGGCAATTATCCACTTGTTTATCAGTTGTAGATAGTAAATTTACTTTGTTATGTATTTATTACTGTTTCTTAATTAGTTATTATTAAGTTTATGTGGAGCTATTTAGATTGTTACATATCTTTGTATGGTCCCCTATTTTTTCATCGGTTCGATTTCGGATTCACCGTCTGTCTCGGTTCAACTTTATATGTGGAGTTCTCTGTTTTCTGTCTTCTTATCGTACGTCTCACCTATGTATTTCTGCCCAACCACTACCACCGGCTTATTCCCACAGTTTTTAAGTAGAGGCTGAAGAGAGCCCCCAGCCCTACCCCTCGGCTTTGCGCCATAGTGTCAGAAATAAACAAAATTATTTTGTTCTATTTTTGCTTGCGATGAAAATGTTAAAATTGAAACAACACTGCTTATTGGTACTTTTAAAAATATTATTTCAACCTTGTAGCACATCTAAATAAGGTTCAGAGCTTATAGGTAATTATTAGTAGTTATAATAAACGCCATTGTGTTGGTATCCTTATAAGGAATTAAATAAGTTATTTTGTGATTGAATAAAGACGTTTCTAGGTACTTACAATACTTTGCGTACATGTGTATGTAAATAATGTAATCTTACAATAAAATTGCTAAATAGGGTCCATAAAAGATCATTTATTAACTCAATCATCGGCCATTCTTTAGTTTATTACGTAGGTGCATGACATTATTGTTTATTAATTCGAAAATCATTGCAAATGACTTTAATTTATTAATAACACGTTACTAAACAGTTTTCGGCCGATTACTTGGAAATTAAGACGATTGTAAAATATTCGGTTAAATGAAGTTGATGTTTAGTCAAGTCCTTTATCAAAAGATAATTTTTAACAGGCACTTAATAATTTTTTAAGATGAATTGTGTTTATGTGCCGGCAATTCTCTGACATAATAATTCTAAACACTTTTATGCTAATTAAATATTAATTATTATTAGCAAACTGCGTTTTACGAGCTTACTTACTAAAACGAATTATGCAAATGTAATATTAAAATTGTGCAATCTAATGCGTTCTATTAATTACAGAT
>NW_020439467.1:5261-10514 GCF_000699045.2 Agrilus planipennis | reverse complement strand
AGGAGATCGGGCTGAAACTATAGCTACAAGCTATCCAAGGATGGTACTATAGAATGTCACCTCAAGGTAGGCCTAGTGGCGTCATCTCTTGGTTAGGCCGGAAACTTATCAATCCACCCTCGTATAAACAATCCTTGCAATAAACTATTGCACTATTTTGCATAACTACTTTTATATTTAATTGTTAATTTCTTGAACACCATGTGTATAGGTACACAATTTTCTTTTTCTGTACAATTTTAATATGTTTATATTTCACTATCTTATTTCAAATTATTATTACTCTTTTCGTTTCATTGATTATTAATTATGATAAGATCTTTCTTGCAATTTAAATTTTTTGGTTGATTTCATTTGACGATGAATACTGAATTAAGATAAAAGACAGCACGAAGTCATTGATGTGTTTTCGACAGTTCTCTTACTTTTCCCAGAATTTAACTTTGATTTTAAATTTGTGTGCAGAAATTCCGAAACATTGCTCCATTTTCTGAAAGGCTGCCTGGGTACGGGAATCTTAGCGATGCCAAAAGCGTTCTACCACTCAGGGTATTTAGTAGGTATAATTGCAACAGTTCTCATCGGGGGAATTTGTACATACTGCATTCACATGCTAATTAGAGCAGAATATGAACTTTGCAAAAGACGAAAGGTGCCCAGCTTGACATACCACGAGGTTGCCGAAATAGCATTCCTAGAAGGCCCTCCAAAGGTCCAGAAGTATTCAATATACGCCAAGTAAGTAATAACTTAATTAACGAGAAGTTATATTTTCTTTGAGAAAACGACCAAATGTAGTCAGCTCTGCACTAATTTTAATTGCTATTCAGTATGAAATAACAATTTTAAGGAAATGAAACTACATTGCTTTATACTGTTTCAATTTATTTAGAGTTTTTTCTAAAATTGTTTCAACTTTTTACGCTTTCGTCAAGAGTACTTATCGTTACTTAAATAACCTAAGTAACGAAAATCACTCTAGAGAAAAGCCTAAAAGAAACAATTAACCTTATTTAAATATAGACATGGCACGCTGAAATACCCAAAATTTTCAAAATTAAATTCCAATGACTGACCAGTTATAACGTAGTATTTTCTTAGTAATCCCTTTGTATGTATGTATGTATGTGTGTATGAATATTTGGACGTATGTGTGTACGTTATCGTAAACTACAGTTACTATACAATTAATTGCAATGACTCTGACTTCTTCGGCATAAACATTTTAACATTATTATTACATATTTTCCGCCCAGCACCTCCGCCGTACCTTTTCAACATGATTTCTAAATAAGAAATTCATAGTGGTCAGCGTTCTGCCGAAACTGCCAGACGCGGATCGCGATTTAGATCTTGTTGGATCTCATCAGTGCGTCGCAGGCAGTTTCGACGGAACAGAGACTAAAACCCCTCCTCGAGTAGGGAAATCAAGCAGAAGGTTTTACATCCCAGAGAAGGTTCGTTAGGAAGGTTGGGAAAGGAGAGTGGGATGAGTGGAGAGGGAGAGTGTTTTGGGGGGAGGAATGGTGTGGACGAAAATCGGTGTCCAACCTCAGTAGGGTGGACACTCGTGCTAAAGAGCGAAACTAAACTTGAAAAAAACGTGAACAGCTGAGAAGAGAAGGCGACAGAACCTTCTGAAACAGCCGTTTGGTGTAGGGGCGAAGTCGGAAAGTGTCGAGATAGACGGGTTTAAATGAGCTGACACTGAGGCCCTGAGATTTGTCGCGAATCTGGTTGCAGCCTCGGGGAGTGAAGGTAGACCAGTTTCTTTTAAAAATTGGGTGTTTCCGGAACCATGGCTAGTTCTAGCTGCATGTAAGTGAGTTGGAGAATTAATAGGCGGCGAGGATCGGTGCAACCCCAGATGGGGAAGAAGCACACACTAACTCTACCTACTGCCTCGAGACAGGGTTTTGAGAAGTACCAGAAACGACATGGTGAACGCCATCTGTGACTTCAGTACACATTTAGTGGAAATCAGTATATTCAATAAGATCCATTTATCTGAATCTCATCCATTTCATGGTGGTCAGCGTTCTGTCAAAACTGATAGAACCTGATCGCGATTTCGAACTTTTTGGATCTCATCAGCGCGTCTCAGGTAATTTCCAATAAGATCGAAATTACGATCTGCGTCTGGCAGTTTCGACAAAACACTGACCACTATGGACTTCTTATTTACGTATTTCAATTTTGTTACGTACCTACCACTTAGGGGTGAGCTGCGCCGTAGATTCAGTTCAACAAATAGATAACCATCAACATAAATGGACCTTGTTATTGAATATACTGATTTCCACTAAATATACACTGAAGACATAAATGGAGAGAGAGGACTTCATAATTGGCTTTAATAAAATGCTTTGCACGAGAATCTGGCTTAGATTGTAGTGGACAACATTTCTCTGATTGATATATATGAAGTGATATGCACTATAGGTTAACGGTAGGTTATAGTGGGAGAAGATTGACTGATTGATTGGTGAGTGATAATTCCCGGGTTGACATCTCTAAGTTCGTTTATGGTGAGAGAGTACTTGCTGATTGGTATTCAGTGTGTAAATTGCTTTGCACAATGGTTTAGATTAGCTTGTAATGAACAAGGTTTCCCTGATTAATATGTGTGAAAAAATATATGGAATAACCTTAGGTTATAGTGGGAGAGGATTGCTTGATTACCTTGTGTGTAGGTTTCTTTGACTGACATACATAGAGTGCTACGCGGTGGAGATAAGCGATATACGCCAAGGGCTTTGTTTAGGTAATGGTATTAGGGAATTGCCATCGACGTTTACATATGGACATGCCTTAGCGGTCAGAATTGTGGTACAACAAAAGAAAGAGATGGAACGAAGTTTCGGACAATATCCATCTCTTTCACGATAGTGCGTAAGCGTGTCATGAAAGAGATAGTACTAGTCCGAAACCTTATGCCATCTCACTCACTTTACGAGCCAAGAAATTATTACAACGGCATACGGCCAAGGCACGTCCATTAATATATGTCTATGGAAATTGGTATGATTAAAATGTATATGCTATGAACCATCGACAAATATGTATGGATTCAACTAGTCATCACCATCAGAAGATTGTCAGCTCTAAGATTGGTTGGACACGCACCTCCACTTTTTCCCATCCTGGTTCAATCTTCGCATTTTCCTAAATGTAGGATATCTCACATTCGTAGTTATCTGTGAATCTAATCTAGACCTACCTATACTCCTCTTAACTTCTGCTTCTGATATGTCTAACTAGCCCTTCATGCTTAAAACCAACCTATCTCGCCTATTTCTTATTGACTTCCATAGCGTCCTCTGTTCTCCTATTCTTTCAAATACCTCCTCATTCAGCCAGTATATTCATATTTTTTTTCAATGTCAACTTTTATTGTTCTGTTACAGACATGCTGTAAATATATTCCTGTTAATTTACCAGCTCGGGATATGCTGTGTTTACGTGGTTTTTATTGGAACTAATGTGAAAAGCGTATGCGATACCTATTTTCCTGAAATGAGCGTGTCGATTTACATGCTCATGTTTCTGTTGCCCTTGATATTAATTAACTGGGTGAGAAATTTGAAACGATTGGCGCCTTTCTGTACTGCTGCAAATGTAATCACGCTAATTGGATACGCTATAATTTTTTACTACATCATTAGGAATAAACCTAGTTTCGACAATAGGTCACCTACTGGACAATACGATCATTTTCCTCTATTTTTTGGTACCGTTTTGTTCTCCCTGGAAGCTATAGGAGTGGTAAGTAAGCATTTTATTTAATGTGGCAGTAGAATTCTAAAATCTAACAAACCAAAATATATACCGAATATTCATATGAGCGCTCTCTTACTGTCAATGAACTTTCTGTATTTTGTCTTTCCATACAAAATGTATAACGATGTTACCTTTGACATCATTTTTCTTTGTATCAATTTGTATTGCTTTTATTTGTTTTTTCTTCCCTTTTTAGATGTAGTCAAAGTACTCCATAGTATTTATATATACTTATATTATTATCACAGTTTCTCTTGGGTACTCAAATCATCAAGTGTTCTAACTAAGAGACTTGTTACTTTCTCATAATGATTATAAATGCCATCTGATTAATTCTAAAGGAAGCTACACTACTGTAAATCATTTTCGAACATAACCACTTAGGATAGGATAAACCATTCTACAAGTGAATATGTACCATCATTCTTTGCTTTTCCTTGTCTATTTTCAAATAAATATATTCCTGGTGATACGGAAATTAAGAAGTTTTGAGCGAATTAAAGCAATAATCAGATCACTTTTGGCCAAGAGCTACCTAATCGATTTTCTTGTTATTTGCCTTACAAAGGGTTTCTAGACGTCCAGGATTTGCTCAGTTGCCCCAAAATTTATTACTATGTCCCTTTTCCAAAGTGTCATATTCTTTTATTTAAGGGATAACATAATAACAATATTTCATACCTTAAAAGTTTCTATTACTGTTATAAATTTTATTTCTTTCACCTTACGGTCATCAGTGGCCTACCATTTCTTATGGAAATTTGCACGTAAAACGGCAAAAATAAAACCCAGCTCCTGTTCTACAATCTCTGCACTAACTGTGTTCAATTGGTAGGTTCTTCAAGAGAACAGAATAATCTACAATAAAACGAAATTGAAAAAGAAGCTGCCAGTTGCAATATTCACATTTAAAAACAACGGCTAATAACCGAATTAAACAACGATTTAAAAAGAGAATGGGATGCCTGTTTTTTTAATTTCCTTTACAAAGATTTAGGAAAACCAAGACATAGGAATTTTCAACCCTTATTTCACTATTTGCCTGAAAAATAAATAAAATTTAAAATTATTGCATTGTCAAGGATGGGTGGAAACGGTAACATGATATGGGTATTATTTGATTCTTATGCCCAGTGGTTTCTTCTACGTTTTTGTTGAGTTAATTCACTTTAATACCGAGTCGAAACTTAAATTTAATATTTATTTTTAAATGAGTCATATGCGTAGACGAATTTTTTTCTAATTGTAGATAATGCCATTAGAAAATGAGATGAAATCTCCTAAAAATTTTGCAAGACCATTTGGAGTACTAAATATTGGTATGGGATTGGTGGTTAGTATCTATTTGATCATGGGCTTACTAGGCTACTTAAGTTATGGTGCTGACGTTGAACCGGCCATTACCCTAAATTTACCACCTGATGACATGTAAGACATAACTTTTATTATTTTAAATATTATATCCGACAGAAT
>NW_020439467.1:0-470 GCF_000699045.2 Agrilus planipennis | reverse complement strand
TTGAAAGCCTGGCTCGAATACTTTGAATTTTTTATGGTGATTGTTGATTATTTTTACAGTTAGAAAAAATAAATTAAGGAAATAGAAACATTGGTAAATAATTTAAAAAAAATGTACCTAAATTATTTGTTGACCCTAGGTACTACTTTAAAAATCATATACTTAGTTGGATGAAGCCAATCTTTAACTTTTATTTGATTGAAATTTCTAAAAACGCAAAGTTGTCTAAATGCGATCATTAGTATTATTTTTCCTAAAATTTCTTTTATAGCAGGTGGAAAGCGTAATGACGAATGGAAACAATTTTCCTTTCATCGATCTGCCTCGTTTTAGGCCAAAGCCGCGAGGTGGCATGAGGATTACAGTTGCTTATACAATATAATTTTAGACTATTTACAAGCAGTGTTTGAGAAGTATGTCGACCCACTCAATTTTGAAAAGCATAACTAAAGCGTAAAATGTTTTTTGTT
>NW_020439466.1:7617-11779 GCF_000699045.2 Agrilus planipennis | reverse complement strand
ATTTTTAATGTGCCTGATTAAAAATTTATATTGGCACAACAAAACAAATTATGTTCCGCTAGCTTTTACCCTGTAGTTTATCTATATGAAACCATCAGATTTATGAAATCATCCTGAAAAATTTAATTTTAATTAATCAGTTTAATGTTAATTAAGTTAACATGATGTGAAATCGAGACAACTTTCAAAAACAGTATCTACTTTGTTGCCTTGGATATATTACAAACTTACCTGACCATCTCCACATGATGATCCTTCAGCAGCAGGTCTGTAAGCCACGCAGTAGCCACTTGTTGCGTCAAAACAAAATAATTGAGCGCAAACTCTTTCATCTTTCTGTAAGTTATAATTTTTATTCGTCAGATTACATTTTCAGTGTACAAAACAGTGAACGGTGTAATTTACATTGAATAATCTCAGGGGTTAGTTATAAGAAAGCTTATAAGCTGCAAATAAGAGGTCGTTTAAGTATTACGTATTGGAGTTTTTGAAAATTTTAGTACTTCCCCTAACCCATCGCCCCTTATCTAAACGTTACAAAACTCTTACTTTTTACTTAAAAAAAATTACTAATTGTAGAATACCATTTTTTATCTTATTAAAAACAAAAGTTACGTAACGCGTTACCACCTCGGCTCCCCTTACGTTTTACGGGACTCCTTACTCTCTCCAAGCTACGTTACTTATAATAAGCGAAGGCGCTAAGAGTACTTGTGCGTAAATATGTGGATGTTATTATTTTGAAACCATTCAAGGTCCAAATAAGGAGTCTACTATTCGTATCCTTTATGAATATCTCTATTTTCATATGATCAATTATTAATATAAATATTAATTTGAAATTGCAATACTTTGTAAATCTGTTTTGTATTTTTGTATTTTGTTTAATAAGAAATATATTTCAGTAGCAAAAAGTTTTTTAATTTTTAGCACAGTTATTAAATACATTTAGTACCTGATAGTAGTTCTTTATATTTCTGACAGCTACATGGTTACCGTTGTTTGTTTTTTTTTTAACATACAGCATGGTTTTAAATAGGATGCTTTCTTTAAATTTCCTGTACCCCTCACAATAGCCACGTTCTGCCCTTAACATTCCACCCTTATGTTTTCCACAACCATGTGCATACATAATAAACATTCACTCATACACATATACCAACTGTGTATTTATTAATAAAATTACAAAATACACTGACCGCAAGGAGGTCACCAGCCAATGGGTCTGGAGGGGGGGGGGATTGCAAGATGATTGAAGGGGATTATGAATTGTAAATTGCAAAATAAATATATAAGCAGCTCGAAGTACGTAGCATTGTATTCATCTATTCGACATGTTGAGGGTGAGGTGACTGTTACATGAAATTCCAGGGAGTATTAAAACGTATGCTGTGTCATTGTTTTTGGGAATCTAGTTTTATATACTTTGAAGTCACTTAACATCAAAGTATTCATGATTGAAGAATTGTGTTTTAAACTTATTAGATTTGCAAGTATTCATAAGGGTCTCACTGTAACTTATTAGTGTTACATTATAATGTTCATAAATGTTTTATTGCGTTTTAATCATCTTACAACCCCATTCATTCAGTAAATACTAATTTATTCACAAATATATCAGGAATGCATTACTTGCGCTTTCCTTAACACAACATATTGTTAGAAACATTTATTAATTTTTCATTCATAAAAGAGATTTAGACTTACAAAACAAGCACTGGTTCCTCGATCCCTTCGGCACTGGGCGTCCAAAGTCATCAACTTTCCTGGCAGGACTCGGGGCAGCCCTTCTTCTTCGTGGGGTGCGTTGAACAAACATGTTGCTGTGTCTCCACTGAAACAATATATCAGTGAAAATTACGATTTTTTATTATATATATAAATACTGTTATCTTACAAAAGTAGTAGGTAAGTAAAAAAAAATGAGTGCTGACAAATTATTACATCCTGTATAATTACAACTCCACAAAATATTAATGTATACTTATTGCTGCAATTTGTGGAAAATTCTATTGAAACCACAATTTGCGTCTGATGGTTTCGACACAATAATGATCAACAACTTTTAGTTCTCTTTGGTTACGTGCCTACCACGTAAAGCTAGCTACCCCGTGGATTTTGACAAATCGATGTCCTTGTGGATCTTGTGAAACGCTTTCGAATTCCATAAAATGCAGCAATATGCTACAGATGGCTTTTACCACGCTTTTTGTAGTAATTTATAAAACGCTGTCTTAAGGTAACAGGTAGAGTGGGTCTGTTTTCTGTCGAAACTGTATACGGTACGCTGATGAAGTTCATTGAAGCCAAAATCGCGATAATAATATCTTGACCATTTACACCACCATCAATTCTTTGTTCCCCAAAATATAAATTAGTAATTAAAAATATAACCCAAAATGCAGAGGAAAATAATTTCTGGTCCTCGCAATATTTTCAATTCATTTAATATTAAAAAAGTTTTACTCAAGTTGTTTCTTCTTTCTTCTGTTCGTTTTAGTTATTTGAGGTTAATAGTTTTTATGTATCTGTATACATAAGTTCTTAACAGCAATTTGGGAGTAGTGTTTCGTAGGTCGNAAATTTCATAATTGTAGGCCAAACCTACAGGTTTTGATTTCCTAGCTAGTATCAAAATATGCGGCATGAAGGGTATTCGTTTTTGTATCTTTTGATTTCGTTGACTCAGAAGTTTGATTTTCTCACAGCTCCAAGGGATATTGCAGATCTGATTTATTGGATGTTAATTTCGATTTGACAGCTCCACACGTTCCTCAGAAAAAGGGTCTTGACAGACTAATGGCAAGGCCATTTGAGATGTTTGATTATTTCCTAGTTTATTAGAATGTGAATACAATTTGCCAACTAAAAGTCAAGTGTAACTATTACTACTATCACAGATTTGTAGTAAAGCATATGGTAACTTTTCCTCCTGCAATGCGTTCAGATCAACAATGGCAACTTCCACGGACTACAAACTTAGTTTCGATAAGGTTAAAAGCGTTTGATATGGTGAAATTTTGTACATCTTTTTTGTATTATGCAGCACTAGGAAGCATTTTTTTGTTCAATTGAATTTCACGCTACGGGTTAAGAATAATCTGACATTGCTGCGATGCCAAAATTGGAATATTTATCTCCTTGGATTATTTGCGGTACTTATTTGGAAAAGCAGACAGTACATGTGAAAGAAAGGAGTCGGTTAATCAATAAACAGTGTGAAAATTGCAATAAAAAATGTTGGTGTAACGAAGGCGCTAAAATCACAACGTGATAGGAAAAACTGAATGGTAAAGAGGTATTGTATGTGCTTTATCTGATGAAATGTGACTTTCACATTTATTTGCTAGGGTCGAGGATTTATTGGCCTTTATTATTGACTAATTACGTATATTGATTCATTATTTTGTGCTTCTCAAACTCTATCCTTGAATAATAATGAATGCGATTGTATCTTCACACGCAGTAAACAAAAGGACGTAATAAATACTTAATTTGTATATTGTATAAAAGAATTTCGGATCAAATCTCCTAGTTTATTTCCATGGTCTGGGTAATCAGCCAGTTTCATGCTTGTATGAACGTTACTTATTGAATAAAAATAGGGAATATAATTTAACAATATTTTTTTTGGATTACTGGCAGGCCATAAAAGCATGAAAAAACAAACCAATTGCAATAAATAAATTAAATTAGTACTCCCACATACAAAAATACGTAAATCAAGCCGTTTCATATATTGTACATATATGAAGCCAAACATGTGAATATTAAAATATCGTTTAAATAATAATAAAAGTTAGTGGCAGCTATATACAGGCCCCCTGTAAAACAAAAACAGGTTTACCGGCAGTCCCTTTGGTGCAACGGCCGCCCTTTCGTCGACGGCACATGTCATACCTGTTCATTATAAACGGTTATTATTTACGATAATTACTAATCAATGTTTAATATAATTTTATTATTGAATTGCGTTGAAACAAAAAGTCAATGAAAATTCCGATTTTTTGGTCAGGCTTTTTACATATTTTATCAAATTTCTTTAAAATTATTATGAATTTTTATTTCATACATAAACAAAGTTTAGTATCGTCATATTCCGATATGTATAATTATTTTTTTAAAATAAAAAAATCATAAACAGCATAGAGCTTAATTTTTC
>NW_020439466.1:0-5248 GCF_000699045.2 Agrilus planipennis | reverse complement strand
CTATGTAAATATTGTAATACTGTTTTTTTTTAATAAAACAGTATCTTTTATAATTAATTACGTATGTAGTTTGAATAATTAAAAACATGAATGTGTATAGGTACTGAATTATATTACTAAGGGATTGAAGGGACACATTTTGTTTAGTGCGGAAAATGTTAATAATTACAAATACGATTTTCAACACCCTATCTGTGACGCGTTTAGTTTGCGCGCGCAACCACAACGACAACGGAACGAATAATGGATCCAAGGGCATGTCGGAGGGTTACGTACAAATTTGTAGATTGTAAATAGTTCGTTCGTCAAGGTAATTGAGCCTCGAAGATTTTTGCTTTGAGTGTCCCTTCAAAATAAGCCCACAAAACTTATATTTGCAATACTATAATTATTAAGAAACTCTTTTAGTGATGTAACTAAGAAAAAATTTACGTTTTCGATTTTTCCCTTTACTTGTGCTATAAAATATCTTGCCAAATTTCATAATTGTAGGCCAAACCTACAGGTTTTGATTTCCTAGCTAGTATCAAAATATGCGGCATGAAGACAATTAAAATAATTTATTTTATTATTTGTTTTTGAAGATTTTTTCTACATAAGTAGATACACTAAAAACATAATATCCACGCCTTAATTTCGAAAACTTAGAAAACAGAGTACAGTAAGATTAAAACAAAAAAGATTAAAAAGTCCTTGTTTTGATTGTGAAGACTTTCAAAAAAAGTATAAAAGATTTTAAATTTTATTTTATGTAAACTAGTTCTTCCCCCGTAAACTAGTTCTTCCCCCTGCCTCCCGGCCATTTTTATTGCTCCTCTATGACGTAGTGTCGGCCATCATTCTTTTCTAATTGTTGCAGTTGTCGGCCATCAATCTTTTCCAATTGTTGTCGCATTGTCACTGATGTCGGCCATTATGGTTTTTTAATAGATATATAGTAATCAATGATTAAAATTTAAAGGAATTGTTTGTGAATAGGTATGCAACACATCGTACACTTCAGCATAAGAAATTGCTGATAGTAACTACGTAATATTAGTTTGTCCCGTGCTGACAGCACTCATAATTTCTTTTATATATAATATTCATGTTCAAGTGATTCTAATTTTAATACGTTAACTAGAATTCGTTTGTGGTACTTTTTGAAATATAACTTCATCTATTACCTGGTCGTTTCGGAGGTTTGAGGAAAAGCTCATTTTGTATGAGAGCGTACTTTCCTTCAGCCACTTGTTGCGCTAATGTTTTCTTCTCTTCACTGTCATTGCTACTGCCGACGCTGCTTTTGTTTTTCTTTTTATTAAATTTGCTTCCTCCTCCAGAGCTCAGTGCCATAAGGTCGTCATCTGGGAAGCTTTCCTCGTAGTTTGTCGTTATTTCCCTTCTTAAGTACGGTGAAATTTTATAACTGTGCCCTCTACTACCATCTGCATCCAGTTCTGTGGCCTCTGTTTTATATTTACTTGATATTAATAGCAGTAGCATCCATGAAAAATGATTGAGTAGCATCTAAAAATTAAAATATAATGTAGTAAATATACGAAAGATCGTTTTAGTTGAGTCTGGAAAATTTAGAAAAAGACCAAGTTCGCTAAAGTTTTCCCCATTATAGTCAAATAAAATAATAATTAGCTAATTTGTTTAGAAGTCAATTTTTTTAAACCATCACAATCGAGACAGTAAATAGTGGTTATAAATAAAATAAAAATAGTAGAATAATTGATTTTATAGAAAATCATTGACTTTAATCTTTCGGTAAAAAATTGTTAAAATGTTAATTCATTTGGATATAAACATGTCATTGTCCGATACTTCTTGTTAATTTTCGGTCGGTGATCGCGCATTTTAATATTGAATGAAAAGGTTGAAATTCTGGATATTGTTGCCGGGTTCTTTGTTTACGTGCAAATGTTTCGTCATACATAACAGATGGCATCTTCAATGCTTTTCTTATCATGGTCAGCGGCTCAATGTCCTGCAGTATCCAGAAACTCAACTGTTTTCATAGAGTATCGGCCGTGAAAGCCTGCGACTCATTTTAATATTGTTTTGATCTTGAGGGTACTTTTTATACCATCATACCATATTTAACATCAGGCATATAATGTGAAAGCTGTGTACACATGTGTACATGTAGCATTTATATAATGTAAGCATGTATAAAATAGCATTAACGCAAAATAAAAAAATCCGAGTCAAGGTTGATAATCGTAACGTTTCCCAGTTAAATAAAAACGAATCGTTTTTAAAAGTGTGGGAAAACGACATAGGTAAATATGTAAGTGTCTCTTACAAAATCGCGTTGCCATTGTGCTTGTCCACGTGCACGGTAATGCCACCCATCAATTTAATTCGAAATGACTACTAAATACAGTGTTATACTATAATAGTCCAAGATACCAGAGTCGCCAGACATTACTTTTTTTCTGAGTAACAAAATGGGTGGGATATAGTAGTGTTAGCATTTACTTTGAACGTATGCGTATCTGCTAACTTGGACCCTGCAGGTGCTAAAGGTACTTAAAAACATTACTCACTTTTCTTAAAAGCTAAGTACTGATTTTTACATAATGTTTCACAGAATATTATTCAAAATTAATAATAAATACTGCCAAACACTTCCCAATCGGCGGTAATTTCTGCCAGACGCTTTAAAGTTCACAACAAGAATCGTAATTGTACTTAAGTACACTTTTGTACAAGTAATACAGCTACATTTAAATTTTGTTTAGGGGATGTTTGGCCATTACAATGTGTCTGGCTGCTTACAAAAAATATTGAAATAGTTCCTTAAGTATCCTATTTAAAAATGAAAACTCAGACTTAAGTACAATTACGATTTTTTTGTGAACTTTGAAGAGTCTCGCAGAAATTACCGTCGATTGGAAGTGTCTGGCAATATTGATTGTTGATTTTGACTAATATTCTGTGAATCATTATGTAAAAATCAGTACTTAGCCTTTAAGAAAAGTGAATAATGTTTGTAAGTACCTTTAGTATCTGCAAGGTCCAAGTCAGCAGATATGCATACGTTCAAAGTATACATACTAACACTACCCTATCCCACCCATTTTGTTACTCAGAAAATAAGTACTATCTGGCGTTTCTGGGATCTTGCTCTATAATGAGAAACTGTTTAAGAAGTACACCTAATTATCATGATCATCGAAAAAGATGTGCCTGAAATAGAAATCATGTAATAAGAACAGCTTAGGTCCTTGTAAAACAGACAGTAAAAAAATGGATTAATTTAGATATGTTAGGTATTGTTTTTATCAGTGGGTGCAAAAGTAAATGCCTTGTACGTTTTTCTTGCATCGTTTTTCTCTCCCACATGATATTAGAACACAATATTTCTTCATTGGTGGCACACCCATGTCCCTGGTATTCTATTTACAGCCCATAAATTGTTTACTCTATCAGCTGTTGGGATTCAAAAAAATATGATGTGAACTGACATCACTAATGACCTATAACTTCTTTTGTTTTTTGCATTTTTTTTGAAATTTTGCTAGCGTATTTTTTTATTGTATCACGATTGTTATTTATAATTGTGTGTGTGGCATTTCAACGACCTGTACTATTCAGAAACGTCGCGGCAGGTCAAGGGGAAACCTTGTCATTTGTTGGTACTTTCTGGGCTTGAAAGTAAATTTCCAATCCGACATTCGAAACATATTGTAACTAATTTTGTTAACGAACTTTGATCTACGATAAAAAATACTTTTATTAAGGATTTGTTACACATTAGCTTTTGTGAATTGTCAAATCAACTAACGCCGTCTCTTTTTTTCTTTTTAATTAGTGATCACGATTACTGAATTAATTAATATTCTACACCTAATTGTGAAAGATTATCCGAGGTCGAAATCGATCTTTTTACTATTGTAAATGCGTTGGACTAAATGAAAATCGATTGAATGTACCAATCAGGCGGTTTCATTATCTTCTTTTACACAACTTATGACAATCGTAGGTGTAAGATTTGTTCGTTCAAAGTATCCTAGATTTATGTAGGAGAAATAACAGTTTTCAATTAGTAACTGATTCTCAAAAAGAGTGTCTCGTATCGTTTAAAAATTTTATGTTTAGTTTATTTCGATTTATTAGTTTACTGAAAATAAAATCGTGTAGGTACATCTGTTACATTACGAATTTTGATTGTAACGAGACGTCCAATTTTATGATTAATAAAAAGATACAGCCAATGGCCTTTTCTCGGACTTTGTGCCCAACTTATATGCTAATTATTAGACTTGTTTTTATCTCATCTTTCATCCGCCACTTTAATGCAGATACAATTTCACCTGTTAAGTTTGCAGGCAGTACAACTGTAGGGATAGATATACAGGGGCAAAAGATTAGTATACTTAGATTTGCAGAAATTCGAAAAATTTTTAAAGGTATATGTTTGGAGCGCGGTGCTGTATGGGTGCGAAACATGGACGGTTAAAGGCGAATGATGAGGATACCGTGGATAGAGAAGGTTAGAAATGACGATATATTAGAAAGAAAAGGAGAACAGAGGATTCTGTGGAAGTCAATAAGATATAGGCGAGATAGGTTGGTATGACACCTTCTCAGGCATGAAGGTCTAGTCAGAGACATATTGGAGGCAGAAATGGGAGTTAGGAGGGGTGGAAGTAGAGCTAGATTAGATTGCTGTTCGCAAATTGTTAAGGATATGGGTTGTTCTAGTCATAGGGAAATGCGAAGATTAGTTTAGGATAAGAAAGAGTAGAAGTGTGTGTTCAACCAGTCTTAGGACTGACGACCTTATGATGATGAAGTTTTCAGTTATTAAATCTGCCTGTCGTCTATATTTTTATCTAATCATTTTGCTGTTTAGAGTTGTTTTGAAGTCGCTTCTTTTCCGTTTCGAAAAGTATAGTAGTATTTATGTGCATATTGTATTCATATGGTAATGCGAATAGTTGTACGGGATATTAAGAATTTCATAGGTAGACGTAAAAAGATATTTGGACCAGCCTTGTGCCTTTCTATTAGCGATAAGTGGTACCATTGTCGTGAATGGCGAGGAATTAATAATTTACGCTGGTACGGCTTTTCGTGTACGTGTACACACCCTCGCGATCATGATTTCCTACCTATCTGTCTATACAATGTGCCTGCTCCAAATTAATTCTGCATGCATTGATCGCTACCTCCTTTTTTATTATAGATAAAAAAGAAGGCGACGAAGGTAAAGTACGATTTTTGCATAAAAAAAAACTGTTTGTGTTCAAAC
>NW_020439465.1:9070-11785 GCF_000699045.2 Agrilus planipennis | reverse complement strand
AAAGATTCGTTAAACTGAACAAATACGTTTCTTAATTAATTCTATCAAGTAGACGTCGCGTCGTGAGAAATACACTATCGATCCAGTTACTCCAAAAGTAATAAAATGAGAATGAAATAATTTTAATTGAGAGAACTCATCAAAGAAACTTAATATTTCGAAAATAGACCAAAATGAAAAGCAGTAAATAAAACATCCAATTCATTTTTAGGATAACCTCACATGGTATGGTGTAAACAAAGTTTCCACCCTTATTGTAGTACACAGAATATATTTAAAAAAAACTACTACAGAGAAAGTTCCATTCTTCTAACCTTGCCCAACTTCAACCGAAGAATACTTTTGTTTGATTCCTCAAAGTTGTAAGCTTACGATAAGAAAAGACAACACTTACGAAGTTGTCATTATCCTTCCTTTTGTTGGACCTGTATGCCTTTTACTTACTTCATCAATCAAAGTTTTGCCGAGTATACGTAACAATTACACGTAGACATGAAGATGAAGTTGTCAAGAATGATTTAAGCTACATTTTTAGTTGTTTATTAGTTAATATTATAAAAAACAATTAGAAACATCATTAGGTACGCGGATGAAAGTTGGTAGCACAAGTAATAGGTCAGTAAATAAACTTTTAATACAAATATTTATAATTCGTTTCAAATACTTATTCGAATTAAACAACTATTTTTCGAAAATAACTGTCGTGATCGAAATTGTCACATTAATGCAATTAAATACGTATCTACAATTAGATTGTCACGTTACAGTGCCTATATAGGCATAAAACTGAGACAGGTATGTAAAATGCATTATTCTTAATGCTGTGGCACTTCGAACGCTAAAAACTGAATAAATTATGCTTTTAATTCCGGCATCGCCAATTAGAATTAGATTCTTAAATATGATTTTAGTTTCAAACGACTTTTCTTGAAGATATTCCTCTTGTGGAACGTGCAAGATCACTTCTAAATTTTCTAGAACTCTAGACACTCTTTTAGACGATACTTAAATTACTTAGTAGGTAATTCACTAATTCGTTACACTACTGCTTCAGTACAAAAGCACACGATCAGTCGAAGGCTCATAGTTAGTGTTGATACTGAAGTAAAATTCTGTTGTTTTTTTGCGACATTTCGTCGACCTTAACGCCAATCTCGTCAGGTTAGTCTATAATATGAAACACTTTGATATTTATTAGTGGTTAATATATCAAATGTTAATGTGAAAATTAATTTTTCCATTTATACCAACTGTAAATTACCTCAAATTAATGAGGAAAACTTTGTTACTGTTGTCAGACCCTCGCCGGAACTAAGCTTAGTGGTCAGAGCATTGGTGCGTAAAGTCAAAGATCCCGGGTTCGATTCCCGGCGAAGGTATGACAACAGCAACAAATTTTTCCTCACTAACTTGAGATAATTTATGGTAGGTATAAATGGAAAATTAATTTTCACATTAATATTTGATAGTCTGAAATAATAATACACACGTTCAACACAGACTCTATAAAGAACATAGAGAGCGAAACTTCTGGTTCAATCATAAATTATAATTTACTAATTATTAATTAAAGTGTTTACATGGCTCGCATATGTATGGTCCGCATTCAAAACGACGATTAAAATTTTGCAAGGTAAGAATTATGCGGCTCCATGCATGATAGCGTCTGGTTGTAATGCAGTACATGTGACAAGAGGCGCGCGGTTTCCACAAATAGTATTTTAGCGTTTTAAGTACGCCCCTGATAATGACATGTACGAACGACGTCCGTTCCCTACTAATTATTATTTGTAATGTATATCTAGGATCTAGTATTTTCGCAACTGTAATTAATTGAGAAAAATTTTCTTAATTTCGTTAACTTTTTTTTGTATTGAATACTAAATCATTAAATCACTTATTATGTAAAAAAGATTAATTTTAAACAACATAAAGAATAACTGAAGTGTATCATATTAATTAAAAACTTTTTTATAAAAAAAGTTGCATTTACGTTTTTTGAAACTACTTTTTTTTACAAATATATTCATCTTGCTAACATTCCCAAAAAAAATACGATGTAAGTAGGTACAGGGTGTGCCCTAAAAAAGCGGTCATAATTCAAGAGATGATTGAGGTATTCAAATGGGTTATCCTGAATACGATTTTTTTTAAATATTTTCGAAACCGTTTATACTAGAATTTCGAAATTTGGTATATTGCATAAACTTTCAACGTTGAATTAGAATTAAAGCTCAGAATTTCAAAATTTTAATCAGAAGTATGTCATAAGTACTGAAAGAATTAAAGGTAAGAATATCCCCATATTTTAAGGGTACCTTTTCCAATTGAATTTTCCCAGATGAAATTGCTAAGAAGTACAAACGTAATAAGTGTTTCGTTAAAATTTAAATTCTTTGAATGTCTGAGAGATTCCAGTATGAACTGATTCGAAAATATTGAAAAAGTGTTCAGAATGACCCATTTGAAAGGCTCAGAGTTCCCTTAAGAAGCAGTTTTCAGCAAATGTTTAAAGGTTACTTTTCTTCAAAAAAATACCTCAAGAATCAACCCTTGAATTTTTGTCGCATATTTACAAAGCACCCTGTACAGGTGTATAAAATATATTAAATTATATAGATACTATTTACGGACAGATTTTATGATATACGAGGGTGGATTGATAAGTTTCCGGCCTGACCAAGAAAAACAAGGTTTTTAAAAATTTTTTTTTTT
>NW_020439465.1:0-1229 GCF_000699045.2 Agrilus planipennis | reverse complement strand
AATAAATTATTCCTGATTAATTACTGCTATTTGAATGTAGTAATACTATATATTTTACGCTTATTAATCTATCAGTTGAGCAAAAAAAGGAATGATATAAAAAGGCGAAGTAAAAAAGTTGTAAATCCTTACTACTTATTTTTACATACAAAATTTGGTTTTTATTATAAAAGGGTATAAAAAAAGAGTAGTAGTAACAGTATGATAGTAGTATTATTATATTGCATTTTATTCTTGTTTTATTTTCTCTAATTCAAATTGACTAATGACATATACCCAATAAAATCTTGTCTAAAATAAATTCTATACGTGGGCATGTTCTCTGTATTATACATCTGGGACTCTGGGAGACATTAAAACAATCGGAATCATCAACTTATATTTGAAACAAAAAACATTATAGAATCTCTTGCTTTTGACGGATAAAGTCATATCTCTGTTTGGCATATTGCTGTGCCATTCTCATTATCCTTTAGTAGGATGGAAAACAGATAAATTATTAATCCGTTTTTTATTTTATATTTTATTTTCTAAAATTATGCAAAACTAACAAACACATTTTTGAAGCCATGTACGATCAAACAATGTACACCTACAAAGAATACTTACACCGTAAATACAGACTGTAATAACTAATAACTAGCGTTAAGTCGCGTACAATCACCTAGCCTATGCATATAATGACGTAATGCCTAGCCATGCCCCTTTTCCCTGCAAGAGGCACTTTATAATTGTTTTTAAGACACTAAACATGCGAATAAAATTTTTTAATTTTACGGCGCTGTACGGGTGCGAAACATGGAAAGGGGCCCGGCGCAATATTTCAGGAGTCGGAGCGTGGAATAACACTGAGGCAACTAGGGAGATTAGAAAATTTAAAAGTAAAGATGGATAGATTAGAATTAAATATAGTAGGTATTAGAAGCGTTCGAAATATGGTGTTACAGGCGAATGATGAAAATACCGTGGATAGAGAAGGTTATAAATGATGAGGTATTAGAAAGAGTAAGAGAACAGAGGACTCTATAGAAATCAATAAGTAATAGGCGAGACAGGTTAGTAGGACACCTTCTCAGGCATAAAGGTCTAGTCAGAGATATATTAGAGGCAGAAACGGAAGTTAGAAGGGGTAGGGGTAGACTTAGATTAGATTACTGTTCGCAAATAGTTAAGGATATGGGTTGCTCTAGCTTTAGGGAAATGCGAAGATTAGCGCAGGATAGGAAAGA
>NW_020439464.1:90535-106811 GCF_000699045.2 Agrilus planipennis | reverse complement strand
AATTTGGACAAGTGTCAACCATACTGCATACCTGCATACAAAGCACAATATTCAATACTTCAACGCAAGAATAAAACTGAGACGCGAAAATAACATTTAGTAAAAAGTAAAATAAAATTGAACGTAGCCGTACGATATAATTTTAAGTGTTGTACCTTGCTAGTATGTGGTTTGATAAAAATCGAGTGAAAAAAGTAGTTTTCCTTGGTCTAATTTTATGTTTTTTAAACGAATGCTTATCAATCAATCAATAATTAAAAATGTAATTCAGTTTCAATATTCTAGCTGGATCTACTAATAAAATCATAGCATTAAAAATGATTCCTTACTTAATAACAATTTGCTGATTTATCACATACGAAATTTTAAATAAGTTACAATTAAATGCAACGTTAGACTGTACAATCACGATACCTACTTTTTGTGGATTACCTATCCTAATCCTAAAAGTGAAAGTGAATTTATTTGTCTATTACGATTTCACGCCTTAACTGCTCAACAGATCATTATGAAATTTTGTACACACATTGTCAGGGCTACAGAAAAGGACATGGAGTATCATTTATCCAGAAAAAAAAATACTGTTTCCTAGAAGTAGAAAAATTAGTTTTATGTGAATGTCGATGATCTTTGACACGCATGTAGGACATCAACGCGAGCGAAACTACTTATGTGTATTATTGTAAAAACGGTTTGTAAGTAAAGAAATAAGTAAATGACTTTGTTTTTAATCAAAGCCTAATTGTCTGTAATTAATATCACTCACCTTTATGATAGTGTCACCCAAGCCGTTTATATTATTTTATACATTAACATTAAGAGCCATAATATGTTAATTAATTAAAGCAGAATTTGATGTATAAGAAGAAAAACTAATTATTATTGGAAATAATCCTAAATCGATAAATAGATTTGATTAAGTAGAAACCTACTTATAAGATTTTCACACATTTTTTTAAAATCAATTTTCCTATTTCTAATGTTGCAATTTTATACATTTGAGTTTCATAATTAATTTTTATATCTCTTTATTGATTCTAAATTTTCATACTCGTCAGGTACTAATGTTACGTCTGACTTTTTATCTTTTATTTCATAAAGCTACCTTTTTCATGGTTTATGGATATATTGACAGATAAGAGGAAAATTTTTAATTAATTTGATCTCCAGTGTACTTGTACAGCTTTTGTGCAAGTACGCGATTCATTTTTTATTTGCAGTTTAATTACCTACTTACAAAATTGCTTGGCGATTTTAATATCGCAAAATTCTATACATATTTGAAATTTTTTGCGTTATTATGAATTTGTTGCAATGGAAAGTGAAAATTACTGATTTAGAAATATGAAACAAATATTAGGTACAGTAATTTATGTCTATAAAATACTGATTAATTATTAATAAATAAGTTAAAAATACATACCTCTCCTATTAAACGCTGGTTCTTAATGCTGNATTTTTTTGTTTCGAAGTTGAAATCAAGGCTTATTCACTGCCAAAAGTCGGTTAAAAATTTTCCATATTATTCGTTATTTCTTATTTTATTCAAAGTTTTTGGTCAAATTCCAAATTTTCTCTCAAACCGTATACTTTTTTTTTTAAAGATAGATAGTATTTATTTACCTCATGATATGCTGCAAAACCTAATTAATCACGAACTTCTGATTTTATGTAGTCTTGCCTGCGATTGTACCTCCCGAACATCCTTAATTGGAAATTGTGACGTTTGTAAACCGATGCGGGATTATATAGGTACTGCTCCGCCATGCTCGAGCAAATTTCCCTATTTCAACGAAATTTACCTAAATAAAAGAATAAATCCACTGCGCTTACATAAACAACGATTAAAATAACGTGGCCGCATTAAGTCCGGCATTGATCAACTTTTTTTCTCATAAGAGATAATTCGACGGGCGGACGTCTAGCCAGTTGTTTTTTCTTTTTGATAATAACAAGTTGTGGTATTTGATACGTTTATACATTTTTCTAAACTAAATTATAAAAAAGTAAAAGATTAAAATATTACTTGCCTAGTGACAACAAATAGTAAAGAATTAACCCTTATTGATTAAGTGTTACGTATTAATAAAACTTCATTTATAAGTATCAATAACATTAGCAATTAATTTTAAGTTTGAGCCACCTTGGTGTTAACATCCTGTGTTTTTTTTTTTTAACCCAACACACCAAGTCATTATATAAACCTTTCTCCGTAATTATTATTTAATTTCATTCGCATAATAAGAAAAATTAAATATTGTGCGGTTAATTTGCACCGGCGACAGAAAATGTTGAAAATGAAACAGAAGTCCTCCTTCCTATTATTAGTAAATCAAATGAAATTAATTAACCAATAATAATAATAAATAGGTAGTAGTAGTAGTAGTAATAAATGTGTAAATAAGTAATCCATTTATAATTTAACTAATGTTACAAATTTCCTTACATTTTAGGTAATATCACTAATTACAATCAATAATATGAAGTTAAATGCATATTAACATTGAAATATTCTTTTTTCTGTTTCATTTCCTAACAGTTTTATGCATTTGAATTGGAAAAATATCAATATCAACCTGAAAAACCACGACAATGTCGTAAATATCCACTCGAATCCTATTTTGTTTTTCTTTTGTTTTAATTATTTATTTATGGTGCTGCTGCGCTTCATAAAGACCATTTTAAAATTTCTTATATTAATTTAGTCCTATATTTTTCGTTTAAAAATGCGTGTAAGTCTATGTATGTACTTAGTTTAGTTACGATTGAACTATTTCCTAGTATACGATTTAAATATTAACTTGAGTTTCTAAATTCTACCAGTTTCATTGTGATTGTATTAGGGTTTTAAATTAAAAAGAGCGGCAACGCAATAGTTTTAATTAAATCGACAAAATTAATGATAGAAAATAATTTTTGTGGATATTAAATAAAATTATTAATGCATTTGTTATTATTTCAGAAAGAAAGTTTAATATTTCAGTTGAGCGTCTGTAATAAAAAATTCTGTCATTCCCTAGGTCTCCCAGTAAGGATAAATTGGATAATACAAGTTAATGGGATATTTCTGAACTGATTTTTTTCACCATTCTGCATTTGAAAATATTAGATGTAAATTTCAGTTAGCTTTCGGAAAAAAATAGATTTGCTTTTTTTTCGGTAGATTTCTGCTCAGGGGTTTGTCAGATTTTTGCAATGAATTCTACGGCGTTCAAAAATTTTTAAAACATGCACAAAACAAAAACTAAGTTTCGGGAAAAGGCGTAATGTTCTTTCTTGATGAGCAATTACAGTGTGGCAAATAAGATTTGTTTAATATTAATGGCTTCTTATTATTGTAATAAAATATTATAAACGTGAAATAAACATTTTTAGAATTTGAGGACAATTTGCTAATCAATGATAGTGCGTATCATATCAATGCCATACTGTAACTGCTTCGATTTAGGCGTAAAGCTACATATACAGTGTGTCAAAACTCTATTAAACATTCGAAATATAAGCTTATACCTTTTAAATGTCAAGCAGAAGATTTTCTTCTACTATTTTGATTTTCAGCTCTCGATAGAATAAAAAAAATGTTCAGAGTAAAATATTGTAATGAGATAATACAATTTAATATTTGTGTGTCTAAAGTATATCCATATACGATAATTTTTTTAATCCAAGTCCGAAGTATTCTACAAAAACTATTTAGCAAGGTCGATATTTTTATGTATATATTTTATTTGGAAATAGTAACACTTTCTATGCAAAGTATCTTCCATTACGCTTTCGCAGAATAAAAATATTGTACAACAACAATATTTTATACAATTTTATATTTTCTCGAATTAAACAAGGGAATGGGAAATAGTTGTTTTTACATAACAATAATAATAATGATAATTCTGTGGCTAACTTCCGCTGGTGGAATTACCTAAGATAAAAAAATTAATGCGACTGCTTTCGAAAGTTCGCCGATATTTTAATCTTCTACGCAAGAGCGGCGGATTTCATGTTTTGTTGTTTAGGTGAATTCAGTCCAAATTCGAAAATTTGCGCAAATGTAGTAAAAAATATGAAAACGACAACTTACCATTGATCTTAAGCAATTAAACAAGAGCATTCTGCGGTTGATTCATGTAATACTAAACAGGATAAATGGTAAATAAGCATAAATTAAGAAAAAAGCTGCATGATCGGTTGATCCGCGTCTGCCTGCTTGGCAGCTAACTACTGATACCACTGGGCCATTAAGGATGTTTGGGAGGTATGTTAAAATGCTACGAGACAAATAAAAAATTGGAATAACGTTCCTCATTCAATTCTAAAACTCCTGTAAAAATTACAAATCGATTCACTACACCGTTAAAAAGTNAAAAAAATGTTCAGAGTAAAATATTGTAATGAGATAATACAATTTAATATTTGTGTGTCTAAAGTATATCCATATACGATAATTTTTTTAATCCAAGTCCGAAGTATTCTACAAAAACTATTTAGCAAGGTCGATATTTTTATGTATATATTTTATTTGGAAATAGTAACACTTTCTATGCAAAGTATCTTCCTGTAGCACGATTTCTTCGTTAAAATTTTTAAATGGATTTGTAAATTTATTTTTCAAAATGGTTGAAATGCAGATGTTGGGCAATTATTAAATTTAATTGATGATTGATCGTAAGGAAATAATAGATTATGCCGATTAATCGAATAAACATAAATAATATGAATAAATGATTGATCAATATGATCGATTAATCGATACAATCAATTGCTTGTTCATTCTCTAGGGAAGACAATACCCATTCTGGACGAGGTTGATTGCAATTTCGCCTTGAAAATATATTGTCTTCAAGAGATTACTTTCTTAATTACGATTAAGTTCATTTCGATTCACACAAATAATCGAATTTTTAGATTAAATTTTTTCAACTTTTTTTTAGAGTTTTACTAAATTATAATAAACTAATAGATTTTTATGCGAGATAGATAAAAAAGTAGTTGTTTTTTTGAGCCACCCTAATAAGAAGGTCGTAAATAATTGTATATAATGTAATTAGGGTAGTTATAGAAAAATAGTGCTGTGGTGGGACACCCTGTATTCCTGTATCTATATTGAAAACAGTTTTTGAAACAGATGTTTTGTGATTAATTTCGATAATTTTTGTCGTGACACACTGTATACATTCATTAGTAAATAGTATATAGTAGATTAGATACCTAAACTTATCATTTGGATTTGGATTTACTAAAACGTGGTCAATCGTCACTATTTACTGTTGTATGGCACGCTGTGCAACTCCAGCACGCTATTCGAGTCGATGAGCGATTTTCGCGATGCGCTTAGTGTTGTAACGGGGGCAGCTGCTGATGCACCGGGGTCCTTACCCTTTCGCAAAAGAGTGGTACACGAAGCCTCTAAACTACTGTCTCTTGGTTTCCACACAGGCGACCCTACAACAGCAACAATAAATTTCATAAAGATTGATTGCCTTTTATTATTATTAATCGTTAGAAAAAGAAATCGATCGGATAGAAAAAGGACTTTTACACTCGAAATTTTTTTTTTTAATTACTATTCATTTATGCACGAAAAATAAAAAATATATTTGAATGATTAATTTTTCTTGTTTACGTATTATGAAGAAAGACAGTGAAAATGTATTTTGGGAAAGAATGAAAACAAAAATGTGAATACGGTGAAAAGATAATTAATAAAAAGTGCGTTTTAGACAGTGTCTTTGCAGTTGTTATTAATGTAATCTATGACTATTTTTTTAAACATAGAGAAGTCCATTAACACTCATTTACGTGGTTGAAACAAAGACTAATTCAAGAATGAACGAATCTAAAAATTGANACACCGCCTTCCTAATTTGACTTGATTAACGAAAATAAAATGGTAAGAAATTTAAGTGAGATTCCTGATCGTTACTTTTAAATTATATAGTTTTTTCCAGGGTGGCGGTCAAATAATTAAACAATTTTATGTTATTGTAACGTTTCTGCTTATTCAACCATCTTCTGACTGTTACTGCTTGTACACTGGAAAAAACTATATAATGGTAAGCGGTAGTAATTGAATGTTAAGATTATCATTCTTCGTATTTACCTCACTACGCGAGAATTAATTTTTAATTTTTAGTTTTGTTATAAAACTCAATATTAATTTGTTATAAAAGTCCTTTTAATTCGTTTTATTTTTCGGTTATATAATTACTATTTCATTTAACAATTATAGCTATTTTTGATTACCTAATAATTAGTCATTTCTAATTTTAATGTTGGGTCGTTACATTTAATGTGCAGAACTCCAATAGACGTACATTTTACATTAAAAGTCGAAATAATACTGTCAAAGCCAACCAAATACGTTACGCTTAAAATGCTTACTTGGCCAGTTTGTAAACTAGCTGTCCAAATGTCTGGCTTGACGGATATGTGTAGCATCATAGGGTTACGATACGGTACAATACTCATGTCTCGTGTCCTTTTATGAAATACATATACACTTCGTCAGTATTGCCTTCTCCTACTGTAATTTTATAATACTAACCGTATCCTTCAAGTCATCCATTTGGACAGTTTATCTACTATTCGATATTCAGTTAGTTTACAAACTAACTAAGTAAGTACTTTATCCGTAACATATGTATGTTCAATATGAATACGAATTCCATATTATTTAACAGTACTATTCGACATTGCGAGCAACGTACCATGCAAAATAAAAGCTGCAGAGGCTACAAAGATATAAAAAAAAATAATCTAAGAGCAATGGTTACAAAAAGCAGTACATGCTTACTAGAGTAATGGATAATGGGAGTGGATTAGTATTATAAGTAACTAACTACACTGAACTGTTTTACGCTAGCACTAGGTCAACGTTGATGGTTTACAGCCACATAAAGTTATAACAGTTTCTTTAATTATTTTTCCATTTATTTGAACGGTAAATATTACCCTGTAGGTTTAATTTTATTATTGATGGAATATGTACATGAGGGTGTGCAGGGTATATTTCTAGTTTAATGTTAAGTTGCAGCAATGTAAATAACTAACACTCGATACAGTGCTGACTTAAGGTGTAACTAGAACAAACGAGCAAATGTTCGTTCACCCCCCTGCCGTGAATCGATCAAAATTCTATTGTTTTTAACGTTTGTGTGATCAGACTAAGTCTATGGCAAATAAATTTATTTTTTCAGAATGTGTTTGATTGATGCATAATTGTCATGCTTTAACCAGGCACAAAAGCAATAAATCTTAAGACAACCTTGCAGGTGAGACATTTAATGGTACCGAAAATAATAACAGTATAAAAAAATGATGAAATTCTCTGTAATTCCTGTGTAAGCGATGAATATTAAAAATCACACGCCATTGGTGAGGAGTCACATTTATAGAATTATCCTCACTAACTGGTGTGGATTGTAACTATTCTTTTCTTACCGCTAACATTAGTTATTAAGTCCAATTTTTATTGCTTTTGTGCCACATTAAAAAGCAAGAAGTGTATGCGAATGAGTTTTGTGATACCGAACTTTCTGTTCGCTTTCCTTGTTTCCGTTCGCTTAGTCTAAACGCACCTTTATCATTCCTCTCTGATGTTTAAATATGTAGGAAAATGAACCGTATTATGTCATATTTTTTGACTACAGTGAATTAAAAGAGAAATATGTTGATTTAGATCAAACTGAAGATTAACAGTTTACAATTCCTACTAAAAGATGCCAAGTGCTTTTCTAATTAAAAGTATATTTGGGTTTTTGAAAATGCAGAAATTAAGTAAAGAAATATTTTTTAGTACATTTTTGTATGTAGTAACTGATCTAGTGACTAGTGGAGCATTTTTACAGAGTTGTGTTTATTTATTAGGGGTCAGTCGTTCTTATGTCAAGGAAGTGGTAAGAATGTGTGTGTATTTTTAGGTAAAAGTTTGTTTGAAATATTGACTAATTCAAAACGAGCATTTTCGTTGCATGAAAAACGAGGATTTTATGATTTAAAAACATAAAACGCAATTATTTGGATTTGTAGAGCATATTTTAGAGTATCTAAACGCCATTATTTACATTTCATTAAATGAGGTGGCTTTGTTGCAAATAAATGAATAAAATACATTTCATCCCCTCTCTCCTTTTCAAAGGTTGGATACGACTCCAGAATTTTCGTAGGTGCTTGAACTACGTTTTAGTTATAATACCTACATTTATTAGTTAATTATCTTTTTTAGTTTGATTTTTTCTCATTTCTACGAGTAAATCTAACGTAGCAGTCGACAACCGAGAACTGTATAATATAATCGATTTATAATCACCTTTTAGGTGTAACGAGTTTAAATATTTGATTTCACGATTAGTCTAAAAACAGTCGATATGTATTACATACAAAGGTAATCGAAAGCAAAAATAAAATAAAATTTAGGAGCATTAGTTTGATAGAAATTTAAAAGCTTGTAAATTATATATAAGACACTTTCAATTATTTATACACAGCATTAAAGGAATGAATTTAAAAAGAAATTGTATCTTTTCTTTACTATTATTCCAAATTTGAATGTAGATCAATGTAGGAAGGCAACTCTGTAATAAATATCAAAGAGAACGATTATTTATTGAACAAGGTTTTGAAGTAGTTAGGTGACCCATTTGTGGGCGACACCGCCTTCCTAATTTGACTTGATTAACGAAAATAAAATGGTAAGAAATTTAAGTGAGATTCCTGATCGTTACTTTTAAATTATATAGTTTTTTCCAGGGTGGCGGTCAAATAATTAAACAATTTTATGTTATTGTAACGTTTCTGCTTATTCAACCATCTTCTGACTGTTACTGCTTGTACACTGGAAAAAACTATATAATGGTAAGCGGTAGTAATTGAATGTTAAGATTATCATTCTTCGTATTTACCTCAATTTCTTTATAGCAACAAATGAAGGTAGGAAATAAATATCTTTGAATAACTGGTCAAAATTTTTTACCAGAATGCATTTAAATTTTTCAACTATCATATTCTTTCTCATACTTTTAACAGAGTTTTTCTTAAATTCTTGGTTCACCCCAAGATGATAATTTTTGTTTACTGTCATTTAATGAAATTAGTATGAAATATTTTGAAAAATTGTATACACGTAAATTTTGTGTAAATAATTTTTAAATTCGTTCCCCTTTTCAGCTGTAAGTCTTCTTTTAAGAGATACCTATAATTTAATATCGTGGTTTTAACTCTAAATCTTTATAAATCCTCTGAAAAACTTAATAGTAAACTTCAACAAGATTCGTTAATTGCACAATTGTAAATAAGCGAGATATCGAAAATTACTTAAACATTATCATGTACCCTATACGTATAATACAATAGTAGTAATTAGTAGATATATAATTTAATAAAATTAATTGAACAATTGCTTCAACAGTAGTGTCACTGTTTCTTATCAGTTTTCCCCGACAAATAGCACTCAACACACGTGGGGTTTTCAATGCTCAGTGACTTTGACGGTTGCTTTAGCGAAGATTTCAGAGGTTTCTTTTCTTTTAAATCGTTTTCGACTTTAGCTCGTTCTTCACTTATTTTTGAATTATCGGTACAAGTTTTAACCGGACTGAGACTAGACCTTCGCGAATGGGGACTAGTCTTTCTCGAATGGTTGGGGCTAGACTTCTTCCTGGAGAGGGGAGTGTGCTTTTTCGGGGAACGATTTGGCGATGGGGTTTTTGATGCGTGCACTTCCGCTTTAACTGTTTTCGTATTAGAGGACGACGAATATTGCTTACCTAATTCTTCGACCTGCATGGGCTGATAATGCTCCGGTTGGTGCGACGACTGGATTAGACGAGCTTGACTGCCAGTGCTGCCGGCCGACAAAGTTGATGTAGTGCTAAATCCAAATATTAAGTGAAATCGACGCTTTTTTTTTTTAATGAACGAACTTCTTTTTAACACCTAAATAAATTGCTTTTCGCGTTCCTGTATATCAGTAAAATAATAATGTAATGGTCAGGGATGTGAACAATTAACTCGGTGAATGAACTGATTTCTAAAAAAAGTGCTTAAAAACCACTAATTTTTGTTAGATTCTATTTCTTCCCTTGACACAATATGTAAAAAGCTGGGCCTATCTGCCACCTGATAAAGGCCACGAAAACGTGAGGGTCAACTTGGCCCCGGCCGATTCAGGTAGGCAGGAAGTCCTGTTCGCGTTAATTGTGATTAAATTGATTCTCAAGTATTTCCACCAGCACAAATTCATATTTTTATACCAATACTTAATTGTTATTGCAAGAAGAGATATTCTAATTTTATCTAATGATGTGAAATGATTAATTACTTTATAGTTTGTATCTTATGCATGATCTATGGTCTCCCCTTTGCCGCTTTTGTAAGAAAAAAAATGGAACTCTTCCACTCCTTTCGCCTTCATACGTAATATATGAATGCTCCCTACTATAGATTTAGTAGCAGAAGCAACGACGTTGTTAAATTGACATTCGTTAGTGATCTATAGCAGAAATTTTGATTGGCTTTATTAGTTTTATTAGTGACGTATGTATGTAGTATTATTTGCGGTTATTTTTTGACATAACTTCTTCCAAATTAAATATAAACGTTCACATTACCTTGATGCTGGATTTAAATTGGGACGTTCCTTTTCTATTGAATGCCTGACATCTGCTTTTGGGTTCATAACTTCTTCCTTTGTTGTAATATTTTTTAAAATGGTCAAATTGGAAAACGAATTGAAAATGTAAATAGATAATTTTAATGAACTTTGCAAATCCTTTTGGTTTGAATCGCACGTACATTTACTTCAAGTATAAATTGTTGGGCAAAATTGGCTGAACTAATTGGAATAGGTTAATTATAGAGTTCGATATTTAGTTATTTTATGAATTTTGTTTTGTTTCCTAACTCGTGAATCATATCATAATAATTTGAATAATATCAGTAAAAATGCCAGGAATTCTTTTAAATTGAGATCATTTTTTGAAAATTCAAAAAGAAACAGTTAAATAAAGAGAAATAGTGAGTACATTCACTGAATTAATTGATCAGCCCCTGTATCCGATAGTATACCTGATACGCGGATTTCTTAATTAGGTATAAGTTACATGAATATTTGTTTATCTAGTTAATTTTTTTTAAGTTAACTGTTAATAAAAACTACAAGTCCACATTACTTATTTAGATTTTTTGTTTAATTTACCTGAGAGTGAGGTGATTTGGGGTTCTTCCTAAATTTGTCTTGGATTTTGTATTTCCACCTTGTGAGTCTTCCTCTCCTTCAGACTTGGTTCCTGGGTCAGGTTTTTCTTGATCATGCCTTTTTGGTCCATCTGCAACAACAAAAGACCACCAAAGGTATTTTTGGGGAACAGCAATAAGGCACCTATACAGGAAGTCCAGGAAATATCAGTACCAAAATGATATGACAACTCACGGATTTTAAAAAAAACTGAATTTTCTGACATACAAGTGTATATAAACCAAAAATTTTTGTAGTGACCACTTTCCAAATTTCACACCCACACAGAGCCATGTTCCGAACATATACTTTTAATAAAGTCTTTAATAAATAATAATAGATACAAAATAAAAACCAAATAAAATAAAATAGAAATTTATAATCTTTACCTGCTGTATCTCCTAACGTTTTACTTCTTGATCTAAAACTTCCGCTCGGAGGTTCGTCAGCTTCTTGACTGATGTTATCGTAATCGATGTTTCCGGCTGAGTGTCTTTGAGAACTCTTCGACTTTTTGATTTTTCCTAACGTGTGCGACCCCTGAATTACGTGAACGGTTTGCTTATTGGGCCGTTCGAGTGTTTGACTGGACATGACATCGCCCTTGCGACTCGAGACCAGAATTATACCAGGACCGGATCCAGGTTTCGTCGATGGTATCGACATGTTCCTTACCGATTCCCTTATGATTTGTCTTATAGTCTTTAGGAAGGCGTTTCGGAAATCTGCAGTGCTGCAAGCAAAAATCGACAAGGCTCTATTTTGTTGTCCTTTCTCAGTGAAGAATTTTATGTGGCGTTGCCGAGAGAAAGAGTTACAGAGGTCCAGGTAATTAAATTAAGTTTAAAATGTAAATTTTTGCTAACGAACTTGCTCATTCCAAAAAGTGTTATTATTGAATTACCTACGAATTTAAATAACCACCTTTGAGGACATGAGCCTTGTAAAAGGAGCACAGAGTAGTACAGTTCGGTCCACGACGCTTTATCAAATTAAAACATTGAATTCACTTTGGACAAGGTTTTAGTCGGAATTAGTAAAATGAGTTCTATTTAATGCCGAGCTTTTCAAGTACTAACGTATAAGTAAGATTTTGTCGATTTACGAAGGGAAGAAAATTAATTTTTAAAATGATGTTTTTATTATTTCAATTACAAAATCACTGTTTGAACTCAAGTTTATTAAAACCGGGGAGTAATACTTAAATAATATGTAATTTTCGTCAGGCAGAATAAGACTGGATTTTAGTAAAGTGGGTAATCACTGCATAGTATAAAACAAAGTCGCTTCCCGCTGTCTGTCCCTATGTATGCTTAGATCTTTAAAACTACGCAACGGATTTTTATGCGGTTTTTTTCGTAGATAGAGTGATTCAAGAGGAAAGTTTATATATATAACACATGTATAATATAGTACAGAAAACTGATAATTTTAGAGGTTTCTAATGTGATGTCGTAAATAAACACATTTTTTGCACTTGCACTTACATTGCAATCGCTGGCTGAACCCTACGAGATAGATCAAAATAATGTACTACAGTATTGTACATCTTAAAAAGGTCTACACAAAAGTCCGCGATGGTATATGTCCATCACTTAGGGATAACCCACAGTAACCATTTTTTATCCTTTACTTTTTACGAGAAATATGGCTTATTTACGAAGCGATTTTAAGCAATACAGCATTAATCATTATCCAATTAAGTACTTTTAAATACATTTTGCATTTAATATAGATCGATATGGCCCTTTACAGCATGTAATTTAAATTAATATTTTCGAAGATATTACAGATTTAAACTGCAAGGACATAGCGGTTACGGCGGTACCGGCTTGTATTGTCTAATGACAAAAAAGCTGTGAATGTTGTAAATAAAGACATTCTGTAGTATTGCACCCGTGCGAAGCTGGGGCGGGTTGCTCGTATGTAAATAAAAATTAAATTGTTTGCCATACCTATTTGATAATACGTAAACTTTTTCTGATCTTCGTTGCAGTTGATTTCTTAAATGAATCAACTCCCATAGAAAATGAGAATCCATATCTTTGGCCGATGAAGCTCGAACTTGTACTTCTGTGACAGGAATTAGTACTTGATATCTTATAATTTCTACCTCTGAAGCATTTGTTTTACTCGAAACGCCCTATAAGAGACAAAAAGGGACAAAATCGATTATTTATTTTCAGGATCAGTTATATTAAACAACATGCATACGTACCATTAGCTTTTTCTTTTGTCTTAGACGTTCTTTACATAAGAAAACTACGGCCGATTTGAAGACGAAGCACATGGCGTGAAGTTCTAAGCCTTTCTTAATTTTTCCCAAAAAATCGGAAATATTTAGCCATTCAACGCCACCGTAATAAAGGAGATCACCAGGACTTAAATCTATCGGCTAAAATTTAATAATTAAATTTCAAATTTGGTAAACCTTTGCTAAAATGAACGTATTATTACTAACTTGTTTACACGATTTTTGATGTTGTCTAAATAAATGATCGAAAATTGCACCGTACTCTTCGTGGATCCTTTGCATTTCGTTTATATGTTCGGCTACTTTCTCCATTCCCTTTAGGGCCTCTGAAAAAGCATATTAATTTTTAATAAAATTACTAAATTAAAAATTAAACAGGAATATAGTTTCGTTACACCATGACTTTTTCAAGTCAAGTATTGTATTGTTACAGGGGCAAAAGATTAGTATGCTTAGATTTGCAGATGATATGGCACTATTAGCATCTAGCAAGGAGGACTTAGAGATAGCTTTAAATAAAGTAGAAGCGGTACTAACAGATCAGTACTGTATGAAAATAAATAAAAGTAAAACTAATATACTGGTATGCAAGGGAAGAAAAAGTAGGGAATGAGCGAANTATGATTGTTAGATGTTTAAATGTGTGGCTTCGCCTATAATTTCTTATTGCGACCTATACAAATGACATCCGCGTCCCCAAAAGATTCGCGGATGCTCCGCGGTTGTGGTTGTGAATGCGAATATTTGTAATATCAGAATGAGTACAGAATAATATTAAAAAAAAAAAGATAAACGTTCCCAGTTCCAATACCAGTTTTATCTTTTAAGCGAAATTAAAAATGTTCCGCAAAAAAAATCATGACATAAAAATGAACCAAATTAGGTACAAGCCTTGAAATCAACATTGCATCTGATAAGCAATGGAATTTTCTTAGCTTATTTGAATTTGAAACGTGGAAATTGTGTGGTACATCTCGTTTGCAAATGATTAATTGTGTTATTGCGCGTGTATGTTCTGATGCGCCTACGGTTTATCTATACAAACATATAATATATTCATTCGTATATGTACATGCAAAATACGGATTTCGTTTTTATCAGATTCAGTAAGATTTTATTGCAGTTAAGATCATGCAAGAATCGAATATTTTTTATAAAATTGAATTCGAATACTTCCATCACCATTTAAAAAGTAAGTACCAGTGAGTAACAGACGTATTCATTTACTTTTTTTTACTAGATATTCTAACAATAAGTCTTATTTTTGGATTTTTGAACCAGTGTGGTAAAAAAGGTCGTTTGCCTATTGTTCGTGCAAAGATAGAAATATTTGCCTTTGGAAGGTTTTGATTTCTTTGTGACCCATAAATTTTTATAGCCACTGCCATGCGCATTTCTTTTGTTCAGTTTCTTTTGAAGTTTAACAGCGCGAAAGGGTTATGTTGCACGTATATACAGATATATAATAAAGAAGATTACTTTTATATACATAAGTTAATTTAATAATAAGCTTTTATAATTTGTCGCATTTCAATGAAGCAATTTGATTCAGTAAATTCTACTACGATATTTTAAATCTTAATAAATATGTACATATGCAGATTACTGTTCGCAAATAGTTAAGGATGTGGGCTGTTCTAGTTTTAGGGAAATGCGAAGTTTAGCTCAGGATAGGAAAGAGTGTAGGTGCGTGTCCAACCAGTCTTAGGACTGACGACCTTATGACGATATTGTATTGTAATCCATTGATTTATTTGAAATACTGTTCAAATCTAATAATTTAACTAATGAGAGAACTTTTCTCGTTTCATTTTATTTCTTTAAGCAACAAGTAGGTTTATTGTTATGTCCATGGGTAAGTCCCTCTTTTATAATCGCTCCTTATCGCGGTCTTCTATTTATTTCTTCATTCATAGCACAGGCTAAGAGGACAACACTTACCGACTAAATGCTGATGTTCGTCAGAATTGGGATCCGTCAGATTTCTCAGTTGTTGCAGTAGCAAAGGATACTTTAGTATTCTTTGAATCGGTTTAATTAAATAAGATTCTAATGTAGACGAATGTTGCTGTCTAGGATTTCTCGCGGCCAAAAATTCCTGCAGCGCCTGATTCCCCTCATCTAAAATGAAATTAATAACAGTAAGATTGCCATCGGATGGACGATGCAATACAATTTGTGCAACTCGATGAATGGACGAATTTCTTACTTGGATGGAGGACCTTTTGTGCCTTACTGTGACTTGCACAGAACGAGCTGTAAAGCTTGAAATGATTGACGTAGTACAAGAATGCGCTGCCGATTGAGAACAGCATGTTCTGGAAACAAACAAATTGAAATAGAAGTGTCGCTGTTGCAATGGATGATAAATGGTACACAAGTGGAAATGTGTATTACAGGCACAACACGACTGGGAACAATGCATGCAATGGAACAAAAAACTAATCGGGAAAGTTGACCTATAATATATCTAGGTACGATGTAGGACACGTAATACAGGGCGGACCTTAACAACAACAACCTATAGTAAAAAGATTTAAGGATGTTTGGGAGGTACAATCGGAGACAAGGGTACATAAAATTAGAAATTTGTTTTTTATTAGGTCATGAGGTAAATAAATACTATCTATACTAAAAAAAAGTATATGGTTTGAGAGAAAATTTGGAATTTTACCAAAAACTTTGAATAAAATAAGAAATAACGAATAATATGGAAAATTTTTAACTGACTTTTGGCAGTGAATATGCCTTGATTTCAACTTCGAAACAAAAAAATATTTAGTTTCAATCTC
>NW_020439464.1:87213-88554 GCF_000699045.2 Agrilus planipennis | reverse complement strand
GTACGTACGTACGTACGTACGTATGTACGTACGTTCGTATGTCAGCATTTTTTTCGTTTTCGATATCTCAAGAACGGATTGAGATATCGCCCTCAACCAAAATTTTTTCGAAAGATATTATCATAATGAAGATCTGAAAGAAATTTGAACGAAATCGGTCAAGCCGTTTTTTTTTTATAAAAAAAAAAACGAATTAATTACAAACAATTTAATTAAAATACGTTCTAATCTAATCACAACAATGAAGTTACGGAATCAATAATAACGAAATATCATTATTCAAGACAGGGAATAACATATTATAATAACATATTATAATAAAAATTTGTTTATAACAAAATGAATTGTTATAAACAATCGATAAACAATAAAAAATAGTATTTACCAATTGACTGATGCAAGTACTCTATCAATTCGGTTTTCTCAGACGAAATACTGTTTCTTATGGGTTTATAAAATGACGAACTCTCAAACATTGTTTGTTATTTATTATTGTGCCGCGTTTTTTTCAAACTTTAGAAACGAATGTACTTTACAATAACTGTATTATCTAATGGGAAGTTAGTCGTATTAGCACCGACCAAAATGTGCTCAGACCAATTTTTTTAGTTTTTATTTTTTTTTGTATATAACTGTACAACATGTAATGTATCTTGTAATTTCTATTTAACTTCAAATTTTGTGTTACAAACAGCTTTGGGCCTCTTTATTACACCCTTCAGGTAAGTACCAAATGTTGGGAAAGTCCGAGTCCCTAACTAAATCACGCCGGACTTTCTCTGGGTACCTGAAGGATGCATAGCAACAACAGCAGCATTGACCAAGGGGTCTGTTACTTAGAGGCGTGTCCTATTTTGGTGAAGACTAATTAAGTCCTGGACCAAGAATTCATTCATATTCAATTACAAATTAAAAGCAACGTATTCATTACAATTATTCAAATTCAAACAAACTCAATATTAATATTCAAACATTATTGCAATTTGCTTAAAACTAAATTATTCAACTTTACAATTCAGCTTCAACAAATCAATTTATATCAAAATCAAACAATTGGTGTAAATAGTGTAAATAAAGTGCAAAAAGAAAAGCAGTCTATTAATTCGAAGTATATCACCAAAAGAGCCTTCGGCTGGATACCGCCACATACAACATCAACAACAATTACAACAACACACATCAAACACTATGTTTTGATTCAAGTATACATGATTGGGTCCAAATTTAGGCGTGATCCAAGTAGATTCAATTAAAAGTAGAAATAGGAGACTGTGATAAATAATAATTAATTAAAAAATTAAAAAGAAGACTCACCTCTAATTACCACGAAAACTTTTTGAG
>NW_020439464.1:70603-87039 GCF_000699045.2 Agrilus planipennis | reverse complement strand
AATAAACGCTTACCTTTACGTTTATTTAATGGATCTACGAAAAAGAATTTTGGAGACAATTTTCCGAGTATTTCATTTTAATTTATTAATCTGATGCTAATTATCTGATTAGGGGATCATTCCTTTTGTAATGAACAGAAGTATTAGAAATATTATTTCCTTTTGACATATATATGCCCTTATTTTCGAGATAGCGATTTCAACGGTAACTTTATTGAAAATAGAAATCTAAATTGCTGATTTGAGTCGTATAGGTAAAAGATTACAGTCGCAGTTCAGTCCCGAGCGTAGGTAGGTACTTTCTTTTGCTTTGCAGTTTTCGGATTGCGAATTTTCAGAGACGAAACAGCATTATCTAAACATGATTGTGGCCTTTCTTAGCTTTCAAAAGTTACTCTTCCGAGTCTGTTTGTCGCTCTACTGCTTCCACATGCTCTATCGCATTTGTACAGAAAGCTTTAGCAATTTACTCAATCCTGTTTTCCCTTGGGTACATTATTCGCAAATTCAATTTATAAATAATGAAACAATTAATCAGTTGACAAAGTGCGCAAGTGCATTCGGTAAAGTTGGTATTCGGTACGTCTCAAACTAATACATCAGTTTAATCTTTTGCGTTTACTTTCTAAAGAATGTCGTGACTACGAACGAAAGTAAATAATTCTTACCTTGAATTGACTAGGATGATCGAATTTGTGAAAGTCAGGTTCTAATTCTAACGCTTCCTCCAAACTTTGTAGGAACTGTCTTTGGAATGCTACGATTTCTTGAATGTTACCAAATAGCGCGTTGATTTCCGCATTTGATAGGAATGTTTCTTTCTTAAGTGGTTCCAGATAATTCTCTAGAAGATTATTTAAATGCTGAAATATAAAGGAAGGGGGTATTTATGCAGGCACTCAGTCGATGAATTATTGCGAATATATTCTCAAAGGAAATGTAACTTCCTTTTCTGTAGCCACGAATCCTTTCTGTTTTTAATAAAATTTTGGTTAAATCGACAGGAAGAATAAATGTATCTATACAAACATATAATATATTCATTCGTATATGTACATGCAAAATACGGATTTCGTTTTTATCAGACCCTATTGTTGTCGAGGTTAAATTCCAATGAGATTTTTTTAACGAAAAGGGGATGAAAGGAAACCTGCCAATATTTAACCTTGACTTTTTTATATCACATAAAAAAACGAAAAATGTGGGATTTGATATCGATATAAAAAGAGATGAATTAATTTGGTAATATGAGAATGTCAGCTTTGAAAATGTATTAACGGTTGAATTTTCATATCAGGTTTGGCAATATTTTTTTTTAAATTATCTTCCTCTCGTTCAAAAGTTACCCAGTAAAATCTGTTAAATCATTTTTTGATAAAAAAATTACAACTCTGTCGTAACTGACGACGTAAAATTACGTGAATTTTTATGTGCTCTTCAATTCTTTCCTGCTGAAAGCTTCTTTTTATGTGAATAACTTTGCTTAATTGAAATTATAAATGAAAAAATAATGTGCACGACAGTCGTCTATACTGCTCCTAGCATTCTCGATTTTTTTACGTGCAAAAACTAGAAGTCATTTTGTATTTCATTTAAAGTAATTTTTCAAACGTATTTTCTATTTGTAAAATGCAAAATGCACTTTTGCTGTTAATAGTTTTGCAAGTATCATCGATCAAACTTTATAAAATGATGAATGAAAGTTGCTCACATTGGCCATTGAATGTATTAGAAGTTTAAAAAGGGGACCAAGAGATATTTCATGAGTCTTCTAATTAATTAACTGAAGAGAGCTCAAAAAATTCTAAACTCCTTTAATATGGATAATCTAAAATACTGGATCGATATTGTTTTCTGGGTTCAATTTCATGGTCCATAGAATTTTGAAGTTCCAAATTGATATCATCACCTGCCAAATCACCACTTATCCTACTTTTAGCATGAAACTACGAAATTCTATGAATTACTACAAAGCAGCCCGCAAAACAATATCAAATTGATATACGCCAGCTCTGTAAAACTGAAAACTACGAAATATTTTGGTGTACTGTCATTTATGATATTATACACCCTAGAAGCCACATTACATGGTGGTAATAATTGCTGTTAAAATTTTATTTATTTAGTGTAGGGTACAGTGACCTTAGTTCCCGTTTATGCTACTATTCTCACTTGTTAAGTATGATTGTCAGAATATTTACTAATCTAGATGTACTTAAGTAAGACATTTTGACCAAGAATAAGATTTGAATTATTTTCCCTGAGATTCATGTTCACTCATACTTGATACTAATATGAAAAAAAATCACATATAGAAGACAATAATTTAATAAAATAAAATTTTGTTCGATTATGGTAACGTGCCTATCACGTTGAGGTTAGCTACGCCGGGATTCGTTTCAGCAAGTAGATATCCATATTTTTAAATAGACCTTGTTGGAGCATACGTAATCCTAAAATGTAGCATCGTACTACAGATGGCGTTNAAACTAATTTGAAAAAAAATCACCTATGGAAGTCAATAATTTAATGTTCAGAAGTGTGAATGAAATTTGGATTAAATATTTGAATATGAATTACATATGAAAATTTCAATACCTTTATTTTTAAAATGTTTCGTCATTGCTATTCAGGGTTCTTCAAGTATTTTATGTCAAAACAGAAACCATTAGTAAAGATAAATTAAATTCTTTTTAAATCTTTAATCGTTATTAAATAAACGCTTACCTTTACGTATGTCCTTTCGGTCTCAATCAGTTCTAGGATGACTTTTCTTAGTTTTTCCGCGTCGGTTAGTTGCCGAGTGTGTGCTTGTGATGTGTTGCTGACAATGCTGCCCGTAGGGCTTGACTTTCTGGTTTCGACCGGCGATCGACAAAATCCCGTCACTTGTTCCGCGGTTTTGAGCAAGTTTTCGATTTCGAAAGAGTTTGTTCTCGAGCTGAACTTGATCCCGCCGTCGGCCGTAAGGGACGTGGAAACGTTATCCGATTCTGTAGAGTACGACGGTTGAGGTTCTTTACCTGTTACGTGATGAAATGGAATGATGAGCTAGCGATAAAGCAATGAATGACATGAACATTTACAAAGAAACATTTGAAATGTGAAGAAAAGGTTGACGCTTTACTGTGGTCCTCTAGAGTTGTAGATTACTTTTAAACTTCTTCTAGGACTTTTCTACATTACTTCATGGAATTTTAATTTCCTATAAGCACTTAATTAGTAGTAAAGTAGGTGGGATTTAAAATCAATATCAATGAACATGTTACCACTTTTTGGCCTTTAAAACGACTTTCTAGGTAATTCTTCAGCTGAAGAGCTGCTTCTTTTGCCAACAGTACCAGAAACTCTTGTTGAAGACCAAAAAGTGGTAGACATTTAACAAGAGCTTCTAGTATTGTTAAGAAAAGGGGTGTGTTCTAACTTCTTCTCTAGAAAGAGGTTCTGAAGACCAAACAGTGGTAAGATGTTGATCGACAGGCCATCGACACTATTTATAAATCCCGCTTGCTATACTATTTACCTACATTTCTAATGAAAATACGAAGATGTAACACATGTTTTGCAAATAGAGTTGGTAATGTATGTTCTAATTTTTTATGTATTATTATAATATTGTATATGGAATGATACTTATGTATGCACAGTGTTATTACTTTGACGATTGTAAATTTTTAGTTTTAACTTCTTTGAATTAGAAGTAAATTTCTATAGATTCATGAATAGATGGCCTATTCGTGGTGGAATATCACGAAAGAAACAAAAATTGCAAAATTGTCGTCAAGTTGTGTTTACATCATCAGTAAATTGAAATATAACTTCCGTTAAGAAATTAAACTTGCTTTGCATTAACACTTTCTATACTTGTAGAAATACATGGGGGTTACTTAAAATCTTTCAGTAGGTACTTACAAAAGCATACACCATACTGTTCGACTACTATTCGTATATGACAGTAAATTAATACGAAAGAAAAAGTATTATAACAATCGTTATTATACAGTTTGTTTAATTGAAAGTGTTTGGGTAAAAGTCGAATAGATATTTATCTATATACGTAAATGCTTAACGAATACTGAATAGAAAGAATACTAGATATTCATACATTTATCTTGTATGTCTGAACACTTTGTATCTTATTATGATTGTTAGATGTTTAAATGTGTGGCTTCGCCTATAATTTCTTATTGCGACCTATACAAATGACATCCGCGTCCCCAAAAGATTCGCGGATGCTCCGCGGTTGTGGTTGTGAATGCGAATATTTGTAATATCAGAATGAGTACAGAATAATATAAAAAAAAAAAAGATAAACGTTCCAAGTTCCAATAACAGTTTTATCTTTTAAGCGAAATTCAAAATGTTCCGCAAAAAAATCATGACATAAAAATGAACCAAATTAGGTACAAGCCTTGAAATCAACATTGCATCTGATAAGCAATGGAATTTTCTTAGCTTATTTGAATTTGAAACGTGGAAATTGTGTGGTACATCTCGTTTACAAATGATTAATTGTGTTATTGCGCGTGTATGTTCTGATGCGCCTACGGTTTTTGATTTCGGCGTAGCATTCGATTATAGATGACTAATACTATCTAATATTAGGGTTGTATTGTTTTGTTGAGTATTGTATCTATAATACGCGATGCCATATGAATTTAGGACGCATGTTTGTGCTTGCATACAAATTTGTTTGAACGTGATTAATTAATCACAAGAAACACATAATGTAAACGTATATGGTCGAAACGTGAGAGATTGTAATCGAGGAAAAGTTTCTTTGGAAAATGTGCTTTCTTGCGGAAACCAGGTCTCGCTTTTGTTGGAAATTTAGTAAAGTTGCTTTTATTATTTCCACCTGTCGTAAGTTGTTATAAATCGCTTGTTGGCGGTGATGTAGAACTGTACAGGGGTTTCTGTAAATAGTGAATAACCTTTCAACCGCTTAAGGGGGACCCCTGTAGGTCACCTGGAAGTTTGAATTTTATGTTGAGTGGAAGTCCCATGGGTGTCAAGTAAATTGAGCTTTTCAAATTGACATTACTAATAGCCAGTCTCTCGGGAGTTACGACTGCGAAGCAATTTTCATGCAAAATGTTCTTAAATAGTAATGGTACCGTACGGACTTTGGAATTTATGAGTACTTGGGTATCTACTACTGTTATTTTTAATTTAAAAAGTCAAAGCCACGTAAACAAAATTAATTTGCAAAACAAAACTTAAAAAAAAGTATTATTATTACCGAAAAACTTCATTCGTTACTGCGACGCAATACGAATTTAGACTAATCAATCAAAAACCATTGCACTTCATCCTTCATATAATTTTATAAATTGGGGATTTAATTTAAATGAATTCGTTTTTATATTTTACAGCATATTAAAAAAATTGGTAGCAACTCCGAAAAATATGAGCAAACAAGAATTTCACCTTAAATAGGAACTATAATGCCTTGCTTAATTTTACCAATTTATCAGTTTATCTGTAGTTGGTTGCTTTGATTTAAACATACACGCTTAGTGTAGTTTTTTGAAAATTTCAAATTGATCGTTAGCGAGCACAGAAGTCATTTCTCAACTCAACCCCGCGCTAATCATTGTTCCACGTTATTGTCGCTTTTTCCATCCAGCACTAACGAAATTACTGTTTTTCAAACTTTTACAGTTACAAGGTAAACTCAAACTCGCATTTGACTGATCCTTTTTTATTTATACTGGCGTAAGAAATAGTTTCTGTTGTTACATAGTATCCATAAATTCTTATTTAGGTCACTGATACTAAGTTGGTACATCTAAATTGTTTATTTAAAACTGCGACAATTTAAATAGCGGAATTAATAATAATAGAGGAATCGAGTCGAAAGTCGGAAATAGAATTCATAATCACGAAGATGCAGGGTGGTGAAGCGGCTTACCGTTTTCACTCAGCCTGTGATTCCCTGTCATTTCTACGTTTGTCAATTATCTAATAAGGTAGGCTAGGATTAATATTACGATACTGTTAGGTTATTATTTAACTAAGGTTAAATTGTTGACAAGTCATTCTAAATTGTATATTCCACTTTCAATATTACATTAAAGTCGCTGAAGTTATATCTCAAAATAAACATAGCTATAGATTTGCTCCATTATGACACTGTGAATATTTTATAGTTAAAAAGCAATAGGAAAGGAGATTGTGGTAATAGTAAATAGAAACAGATTTACCACACATGCTTTTTTCAAAGCTGACACGTGTTTCGATAACTTTCATTATAAGCGTTATCAAAAACCATCAGTTTCGCATTGAAATTGTTCACAATCGAAGTGTGCGAAATAGACGTGATCGTTTTTAAAAATAGTTTGTGACATATGGGAGCGTCTCTTTGATACTTTTCTGATAGCTATTTTGTTATTATGCTACTTCTGGTTATATGTACCTATTAATACGTAGATTTTAAATGTTTCAGTACATCTTTTTTCTTAGTTACAAATAATGTGCATTTCTTTGTCAAATCGAGCGCAGTTCTTTGTTTGCTTGTTTGTTTGATAAACTCAATATTCTTTTATTAAAAGGAAAAAGCTGTTAAGTTGGGAACACAGTTGGCTTAGCGTTTTAATCCAAATGGATTTTGTATATATTCCGGTTTAACGAACAGAAGTTTGCGTAACGATTTCAAAACCCTTTAACAAGAATATCCGATCAATTTGTTATGTTCTAGGAATATTAAAGACGCTGTCTTGCAAAAGAAGGCTAATCAACTGTACTAAATTTTAATTGTTTTCAACTAAAGCGGATATAATGATAGGAAGGAAGGTAGATATATATATTGAAAAATAACATCAATACTTTGAAATAATTTTTATGGACTCTTGCCGTTATATACCATAATATACCCGTTTACACCAAACTTTGCGGATCCTTGATAAAAAACTGGATAATTTTTTTATAACGAATAATAAAGTCTGCACAAATGAATGGTATGCTATTTTCGGAATATCTACTGTATTACGTGAAATCATAACAAACAAACAAACTTATATTCGCATCATCTACACATCTAGAGTCAGATGCAGTTCAAAATCTTCGCAAAATCTTGATCGTAGTTTAGTGACTGTTAATTGTAATTTCCTTTATATTTTTTTAATGTCTAGCAGAACTCTTATTAGCCAATGTGAAAGTAGGTACTAAAGTTTTAGGTATTTCACCGACTTTCATTTCTGATTTTTACAATATTTTGCGCTTAGTTATATAAGTACTGTACGACTGAGTTACTAATGTAAAATATGAGTTTGAATTAGAAAAAGTCTTGCTCATTTCAATTAGGTATTACTTTTGTGCTGGAAAATCGTTCATTAAAAGTTTGGGAATTTTACGTCCATTACGTCCCAGGGGTTGGTTTCTAAAAGTGAAGCGGTAACCAGTGAGGCTTAATTTATTTCTAAAAATTTTCGACTTAACTAGATGGTTTACTGCCTTTGTGGAAAAACGGACCTTTCATTAAATTTATTAATCAACTTTTTTCCCGAACTTATTTTTTAATTAGGCAGGTACCTGTACATACTTTGCTGTTAATCATCTACGCCTTTCTGTACGTGTTAAGGTTTACCGATGAAAAAAATGTAACAGACCCTAAGCAAGCAAGAGCTTTTATTTTTGTCTGGTAAAATTAATGGATTGCCTTTTAGTTGAAACGAATGAAGGAAATTTATACAAATTTCATAATTTCAAAAATAAAATTCTACTTTACCTTATTATGGTTGACAACATAAACTTTACAATAGTGTTTCTTACATATAGAAAAGTAGAAAACAAATAATTTAATGATACGACTTACTCAAAACCCGTTTAGGTAACAAATGGTATTTATTCTTAATAAATAAACGTTTCGTCCGTAGGTGAAGATATCTTCAAGGTAATTGAAGTAATTGAATTGTTAATAATGGTGGAGACTTACAAGCTATTTTCACATTATGACTAGGTAATGTAAATTTAAATCAAAATTATAAAAATTATACTTTTTCATTAATCTGACTAATTAAATTAAATTGATTAATTTTCAATTAGTTTCAATTAATATTCAATTTAATTTAGTTAAAAACGTAAAATACGGTTTATCAAAATTAAATGAAAGTCTGATTAAAGTTTAAATTTACAATTATTGCTAGTCATATTATTAACAATGCAATATCCTGAAAAGACCTTAATGTATGTGCGAAACGTTGGTTTATTGAAAAAAAATCCGTTTGGTAGCAAATCTGTAAGTTATTTCATTTACGAGTAGAAATAAGGGAAGAGATAAGAAAATAAAAGCGAAGAAAATCTGACAATCCCCCTTGGCTTTCGGTGTAAAATAACGAAAAATTACACGTTTTAATTTTTAATGCTCCATGTTTGAAGCGAATTGTTTTCCTATTCCCCTCGAGATTTAAACTGATGTAAAGTTGACATCAGCATCATTTTCGAACAGAAATTCGCAATTCTGTGAATGTACTAAACCGATTTTGGTTTCGAAATTTTATGAGACAAGAATGTTCCTATCCTAAATCCATAAAAGAACATTCCAATCAGACCAAGGATGACGGAGTAGGACCCCTAAAAATAAACGACTACGGCGGTACTAAACTGGAAATTCTTCTCCATTTTTAGAATCATTTTCATCGTTATAGATATCTGATCAATAACGTCTTAAAGGTCAAGAGAAACAATTTTCGAGCATCTCTAAATGGTTTTCAAATGGTTGATGGAATCGGCATTTACTTGGTGAAAATTTATTATAAAAAAATAACAATAGACATGTAATTTTTCACAATATTTTAATTTTTCCACACAGTAGCTTTTCCATGTTTGAAACGAATTGTTTTCCTATTTCGCGTGAGATTTAAACTGATGTAACAGTGTAACAATCCACTTAAAAAAGCTACTATGCTAGCGAAACAGTTGTCGTGAGAAAATAAAAGTATTGTGAAAAATTACAAGTTGTATTATTTTTTTCTCTAAATGGTTGTATCTTAATTTAATGACAGAAGAAGCAAAAGGTCTGTAAATTTCAAATCTGTAAATAAATATAAAATACGTATAAAGTGAATTTGTGAGGCATTATGGATACATCTTTCTAGAAATTGAACAAATTAATTATTTTAATTAGAGAAAGAAAATGAGAAAATATGTTTTAGATTTATGTTAAAATACCCCTTGAACTCGATTTTAGTGAAATCATTTTGATTATTTTACAATTTCACTGCTGCCAGTGGTAGCTCCTGATTAAACTATGTAAGTATACGTTCGGAAAATGTTTGTTTGAATGTTAATGCAATCCTACGATCCTTCATAAAGGCAAACTTGCCAATAACCATTTTGTTCAAGCTTTCAATTTTCCATAAGTTTGAATAAATAATTTTTCAATGGAAGGCATAGATAGACTCGCCTAAATTCCAAGCTTTATGATAGCAAACGGGAATAGAGTGGGGAGCAGTGGCGTAGCGTAGTGGGGCGGCAGGGGCGGCACTTTTTAGGTGCGACGAAGTATAACAATAAAATAAAAAATTTAAAAGAGATTTAGACCGGAAACCGATATAAATTTCAATTTAATATGTGTAAGTACTCGTTCCTATGAAGAAAGGTTTTGATAGACAGACGGGCAATGAAATGATTTGATGAAAGTAAAGATAGATAAAGGTTCCAGTTTTTCTTATTAACGTATGAAATCTTAAAAACGGAAAATTTCAGTAAAGCAAGATTTTCTTTACATTTACTAGCTATTTCTTTTGATTAAATATTACATTGAAATATCTAAATAAGAGGGCGGCAAAATTTTCTTCCGTCCCGGGCAGCCGACACCCACGCTACGCCACTGGTGGGGGCGGGGTGCGTGTTTTCGAAGTAGTGCTCCCAATAATTTCACGAGAGCTTTTATATGTTTATAGTACTTTATGTATTTTAGGAAAAATTATGTCAGAAAGTACTTATTAGGTCCTGCACCGGAAAACCGAAGTCACTATGAGATTGTACGTCCTTTTTTACATAGTTACCACATCTTAAAGCTTAGTTAATATCTTCTATCTCCCAATAATTTCATGAGCCCCTTTCTTTGTTTAGTAACAATATTGTCCGAAAGTACCTATTCGACANGGAATTTGTCTAAAACATGAAATTCCATATACTGTATGTTTAGGGTTAGAAAGACTGGGTAGGTGAAAATAAACTGTGTCTTGTTCATAATTATGGGAACCATCAGGTAAAGCAAGAGTTGGCAGATACTTCCAACCAGCCGGACATTCATTGGGGGCGTCTGGCACAAGGGGCGGGAATGAATATTCCACCTTAGAAGCAATAAACTAATGTTAGGATCATGTTATCACAAAAACATATTAATGTTTAATGGGAACAGAATACCTGACAGCCCTTTTTATGATGAAAACCAACAACAATCACGTATAATATGGGCCCCTCAATTTCCGTCATATTTGATGAGTAATGTGCTGTAAAAAACTGCTTGATAAACAAATTTATTTAACTTTCGTTTGGATTTGTGACATTTTGACCACCATAATTTATTTATTATGACAATAATTTGTCAGATGACAGTACACTCATAGATTTCAATATGAATGCTCTCATAAAATAATTGATTGATAAACAATTAGTAGTAAATTAAATAGATTACTGATCGTTTTGTTATTAATGAGAAGGTGATTTAAAGCTAGCTATTTTTGATTTTTAATACGACTTAAAAAAAAGGTGTTATATTGTTGTTTTTGAAGCCATCTTTTGATTCATATTCTAAATAAAAATTTGCTATAATACCTTGTACAGCCATCTTTTGTAAGATAACTGTATCACTAATGTTCGAAAACTGTTGCTTCCATGAGATTCTACGTACTTTTTTACATAATTATCACTTATTAAAGCTTAGCTATATATGTTCCTATCTCGAAAAATAATTTCACGAGCACTTTTTATGTTTCAATCATTTTATATATTTTAGAAAAAATAATGCCGGAATGTACCTATTCGGCACCGCACTCAAAAACCGTTACCACCATGAGATTCTACGTACTTTTTTACATAATAATCACTTCTTACAGCGTTTCAAATTCATTCTATCTCCATAAGATTTTACGAGCGCTTTTTACGTTTAAGTCATTTTATATATTTTAGCAAAAATTATGTCTAAAAGTCCCTATTTGATACCGCACTGAAAAACCGTTAGAAACATGAACTTCTGCGTACCTTTTTATATAATTATGACTTATAAGTTTAGTTAATTAATATCATCTCTCAGTAATTTCAAGAAAGCTTTTTTAGGTTTATGGTATTTTATACATTTTAGCAAAAATTATGTCAGAAAGTAGTACCTACCTACTTGGTACTGTACTGGAAAACCGTTGCCACTATGACATTCTACGTACTTCTTTACATAATTTACATAATCTGCTGAATTCAAGCTAGGACAAATGGTAATATTCGATCATTAATTGATTTTAACCTTTGACCCACATTGGTATCGAATGTAGCTAATAATAATAATAATGAATGAGTGGTGTTATGAAAATGTGAACGAATGCAACATCTAAATGACATCTACCATTAAATATTACTCACTCCAACCTGGGGCAGGAACTATGAGACCGGAGATCATTTCCTCACTGATGACCTGGGGCTCGGAGGGCGGTGGAGGGCAAACCAAACTTTCGATGTTGTCATCGGTCGTCCTGAGGATCCCTGTCAATTCCGGTGGTTCGGTTCGCGAAGATCGCATCATCATGCACAAGGACAACTCTTCTTGTAGAACGCTCTCCAAATACATCATGTCCAGGTCGGAAACGATCGCCCCATTTATTACCATGATTTCATCGCCTTTTATTATACCTGGAAAAGAAGAACACTACCCTCAGTCCTGATTTACTGATACACGTACAGACGTCAAATAGAAATGCAGCAAATAATTGACAAAAAGAGTTCTAATATTTTATTGACTTGGTCTGCGTTAGAGCCAACACAATTCAGGTCTCATCCTCAGTTTTATCCATTTCCCGAGTCCACATTATGCAATTTGCCCTACTGTTCGTTTTATCGTGTTCCTGAGTCCACGAGATGCTCCTATTTTCTGATTAAATAGTATGATTCCCATGGGGTGTTACCAAAATTTTCTAGAGATCGTGTGCTCTGCGGGAATAATAAAAGCGAGATAAGAAAATAAAAGCGAAGAAAATCTGACAATCCCCCTTGGCTTTCGGTGTAAAATAACGAAAAATTACACGTTTTAATTTTTAATGCTCCATGTTTGAAGCGAATTGTTTTCCTATTCCCCTCGAGATTTAAACTGATGTAAAGTTGACATCAGCATCATTTTCGAACAGAAATTCGCAATTCTGTGAATGTACTAAACCGATTTTGGTTTCGAAATTTTATGAGACAAGAATGTTCCTATCCTAAATCCATAAAAGAACATTCCAATCAGACCAAGGATGACGGAGTAGGACCCCTAAAAATAAACGACTACGGCAGTACTAAACTGGAAATTCTTCTCCATTTTTAGAATCATTTTCATCGTTATAGATATCTGATCAATAACGTCTTAAAGGTCAAGAGAAACAATTTTCGAGCATCTCTAAATGGTTTTCAAATGGTTGATGGAATCGGCATTTACTTGGTGAAAATTTATTATAAAAAAATAACAATAGACATGTAATTTTTCACAATATTTTAATTTTTCCACACAGTAGCTTCTCCATGTTTGAAACGAATTGTTTTCCTATTTCGCGTGAGATTTAAACTGATGTAACAGTGTAACAATCCACTTGAAAAAGCTACTATGCTAGCGAAACAGTTGTCGTGGGAAAATAAAAGTATTGTGAAAAATTACAAGTTATATTATTTTTTTCTCTAAATGGTTGTATCTTAATTTAATGACAGAAGAAGCAAAAGGTCTGTAAATTTCAAATCTGTAAATAAATATAAAATACGAGGGTGGATTGATAAGTTTCCGGCCTAACCAAGAGATGACGCCACTAGGCCTACCTTGAGGTGACATTCTATAGTACCATCCTTGGATAGCTTGTAGCTATAGTTTCAGCCCGATCTCCTTGCTAGTGTAGGTTTGACAGCNTTCGACCGCACACATGCTATAATGTGCGCACTGAGCCGGGGCATCCGTCTGTGAAAGAATTTTTCCGATAAGTCCTACCGTTTTCAAACTACAGGCTTCGAAATGTCAAATTTGAAAATATTGCGCTCACGAACATGGCCGCGTTTGAAAATTCGTAACTCCGCAGCCTGACGTCTCATGCATACCAAACATGGCTCGTTCGAAGCTCAATTAGTGTGGGAAGTTTTTGAAGAAAGCAGTTCGGAACTGTCGCACTCCTGGTGTCGGCTAGAGCCGACGAAATTCACGCAATTTGCCCTATTTTTATTTTTAGCGTTTTCCGGAGTCCACGAGATGACGAATAACTTCCGATAGAATGGTCCGATATCGATGGGAGTGATATCAAAATTTTCTAGAGATACCGTGCTCTTCGTTGATAATAAAAGCGCCCCTCTGCGAGATTTCGTTTAAAAGTTATAGCTGTCGAAAGCTTTGGGCCGGTGTTATTTTTTAAATCGAGAATTGAACCTTTAGTAGAACGTATCTGGCGAACTATTAGAGATAGCGCAAAAATTCTTGCACCAACGGATGGCCCGCGTCGTCGCGAACAGGAAAAACTTAATTTCGAAAGAAAATAAAATTTTAAAAATTTTGAAAATTTTGAATTTTCGATCGGCGCGGATTTCGACCGCACACATGCTATAATGTGCGCACTGAGCCGGGGCATCCGTCTGTGAAAGAATTTTTCAGAAAAGTCCAACCGTTCCGCAGCTACGGGCTTCGAAAGGTCAAATTTGAAAATATTGCGCTCACGGACATGATGGCGTTTGAAAATTCATAGCTCCGCAGCATGACGTTTCATACATACCAAACATGGCTCGTTCGAAGCCCAATAAGTGAGAGAAGTTTTCGACGAAAACGGTTTGGAACTGTGACATTCCTGGCCTGCGTTAGAGCCGACCAAATTCACGCAATTTGCCCTATTTTTATTTTTAGCGTTTCTCTGAGTCCACACAATGACCCCTAACTTCCGAACGAAAAGTCCGATATCGATGGAAGTGTTACCAAAATTTTCTAGAGATCGTGTGCTCTGCGGGAATAATAAAAGCGCCCCCCTACGAGATTTCGTTTGCAAGTTATAGCTGTCGAAAGCTTTGGCCTAGTGTTATTTTTGAAATCGGGAATTAAACGTTTAGGGGACCATAGCTTGGCAAACTATTAAAGATACCGTAAAAATTATTTTACTACTAGTTGTGCCGTGCCGTCCTGAATATAAAAAATTGAATTTCGAAGGAAAATAAAATACAATTTTTAAAAATTTTGACTTTCTTGTCGGCACCAAATGTGTCAGCAGACGTACTATGACATTCGGACTGGGACGGGACATCCGTCTGTGAATGAATTTTGTCGAAAAGTCTGTCCGTTTTCTAACTACAGGCAACGAAAGGTCAAATTTGAAAATGTTGCCCTCAGGAACATAGCTCCGCAGTTCGACGTCCGATGCATGCGATACCTGGCTCGTTCGAAGCCCAATGAATGGGGAACGAATTTTTTACGAACACAGTTTTGAACTGTGAAATTCCCGGCCTGCGCTACAGCCTGCCGAACTCAGGCACTTTGCCCTACGGTTCGTGTTGCCGTTTTCCCGAGTCCATGAGATGGTCGATATTTTCTGATTAGGTGGTTCGATTCTCATGGGTGTGCCATCAAAATTTTCTAGAGATACTGTGCACTGCACCGAGAGTGAAAGCGCTTACCTGNAAAGTCTTTCCGTTTTCTAAATACAGGCTACGAAAGGTCAAATTTGAAAATTTTGCCCTCAGGAACATAGCTCCGCAGTTCGACGTTCGATGCATGCGATACCTGGCCCGTTCGAAGCCCAATGAATGGGGCAAATTTTTGACGAAAACAGTTTTGAACTGTGACATTCCTGGCCTGCGCTACAGCCTGCCGAACTCATGCACTTTGCCCTACGGTTCGTTTTGCCGTAGTGCATGAGATGGTCGATATTTTCTGATTAGGTAGTTCGATTCTCATGGGTGTGCCATCAAAATTTTATAGAGATACTGTGCACTGCACCGAGAGTGAAAGCGCTTACCTGTGAGATGCCCTTCCAGATTTACCACTGCCGAATGTTCTGGCTTAGTATGATAAACTTTTTCAAATAAGTTTTTGAAATTTGTGTACATATGCTTATATAAACCTTACATTTGATTCATTTGGACATCTCATCTGCTGGAAGTCTAACTTATAACGCTATAAAGCTTACGAGATGTATGTATGGTCACGACGCACATTTCAGTCACGCACACGTGAACGGTACCATTGGCAATCGTGCACATGTTTGTTTAACGCAGCGGAATGGTGATATGTTTAATTTGATATGTAACACATGTGTTGACTGCTTCCGAATCTCTAATAGCTTTAATGATGTATATTATATTCTATGTATGACAACGCCAATTTCTTTTACTACATTTTATTATATTACTTATGCGTATTGCCACTAATCAATTTTTCATATCACGATTTCCAAAATCGGAATGGCTTTCGCGTTTCCAGCAGTGTAGATTTATTCTTGCAATAACTCCCTTTATAGGCTCAAAGTATTCCCGAATGACATCTGAAAACAGGACTGGCTTCTAAACGGCAGGTCATTATTACACCAGGTATAATAAAAGTCTGGAAATGTATCAACTAAACTTTACCCTCGGGTATTGAGGATCCAATTTCGATGAGATAATTAATTAATATGATTACCGAAACATACACTGTAGGCGCAAAGCGCAAATTTTCTTTAGCACAACTTGATGATATTAATTAATGTTCATCACCGAGTAATTTAAAAATGAATAGTGAATTAGGATGGTTTTGAATGAACGTAAAGTATTTAACTTTTTGTTAGCGTAAATTAAGTCAATGGTGTGTTAGAAAATCGAAAACTGGAAATTATGTAACATATCTACCTATGTTACATTTATGTAATTGAAGTAGTTTCAAGCATAAAAAAAATACCAAATGTTGCAATATTTGGACAGCACCCAAGAATTTTCGTGCAATAATTAATGCAGTTTATCAAATTTGCAATAGAGAATAAATTGTAAAGGCAAATGAATGTCAGTAAGAGACTAATTTGATTAATGAACAAATATTTCGTTTTATGGGCAAAAGTGTTTGTTGATTTAAACCTTCAAAGTTTTGTGAAAAATCAATGAGAGATTTATTGCAATTTATTTTTCAATAAAACGTCTATTTAACCAAATCAAATGTATGCAGTTAGTCGTTTATTTTTTCACAGAAATACTGTAATATGATCTTTATAAATATAAAAATCTTAAAATCGGAAAAAACTTAATTTCGAATGAAA
>NW_020439464.1:66096-68938 GCF_000699045.2 Agrilus planipennis | reverse complement strand
TAATAGGCATAGGTACTCTTTTAGTCGACTTATAAAAATGACGTGGTCCAAAAATTAAAGAAAAATTGTCTTTTTCGTATATTTTTAATTATTAAAATTCTTGTGCGATCACTATTAATAAAATTCGGACTAGAAAAATAAGACCAAAGATACCTATTGTTTTTAGCGTGGATTTTGAAATACGTAAAATAATTTTTAGTACTTATTATATTTCCAATTTATTTCTAATTAAAAAATTATTTTTATGAAGATGTGACTTTTTGAATTGGGGTCAGGGGTTGCAGCCCCCTAAGCTCTCCCTAAGAGCTGGATATCTACTTACGTACGTCGTAAATGGTTGCCTTTTTTTCCTTTTCAATAGGTATTTGAATCGTTAATCGAAGTAATAGTTAAATAGGTTATTACGTAGTGATTCGTAAAAACAGACAAATCGAAAAAATATTTGCAGCCCCTAGCAGAGTACACAAAATGCAGTAAAGAAGCGTTTATAATTGGGAATAGTTTTTTGGAAACTTACCATTCTGCATAGCAACGCTTTTGTCTTCCACTCTGCTAACGTAGCAACAAAGTTCGTCCTGCCTATCGGCATTTTCAACAAGTTCGGCCTCGACACTGAAGCCCCACATCTGCTCCAGCGTATTCCTCGATAATTCAACTTGATAGAGAATTTTCGCACAAACTTCAACAATTTCATGAGTATGCAACTGGAAACAAAATAAAACAGCATACAAAACTTCCTTCCTACACAGTTCTCTACTTTTACTACTTTTAAAGTACAAATCAACAAACCGCTTTTCGAGTAAATCGGTTAAGTATAAAAGTGGATAATCTCCAAAAAGAATTTCCTGGAACTAAAGTACTAAAAGTTTGAATACACAGTGTTAAATGAACTAACATGAAAATGGACTTCTCCACTTTTTAAAATTTTGAGCGCCATTTCTGTTATTATAAAAAAATGGTTTTCAAATTAATCTCCTTTATAATTTCTATTTGAAAGATATCTACTGAGAAAATAAAAAGATTTTTCAAAATAAAAACGGTAAGCTACAAGAGAAATCGGGATAAGTTGAAGCGGAGTGAAGCAACCAGTTGGAGCGTATTCTTTTTACAAATTTTTTATTTTGGGTCTGACGAGTATTACTCGTTCACTGATCGGATTCTCAAATCACCCGTTCACTGTAGGGTTAATAGACGCGAAGTTTCATGTAGCTGATAATAAAACATATAAAAAAATGCAAAACAACAATAAAAATAACTTTTTAATACTCCTTATTCGGTTAATAGAAATGTTTTTATAAAAAACATATAAAGATAAGTTCCTTAGTGTCAGTTTTCAGGATAGTCCCAAATCATTTAAAATGTCTCCTTATATCATATTTATACGACACAAAACATCAGTTTTATAAAAGTTACTGCGCTATTTACACAGTAAATGTAGAAAAACAAACATAAAAAGGGAGATTTTACAGATATAACTATTTTTCTTTCGGTTTTTCGATGTAAGTACATATTTAAAATGTCTCCTTATATCATATTTATACGACACAAAACGTCAGTTTTATAAAAGTTACTGCGCTATTTACACAGTAAATCTAGAAAAACAAACATAAAAAGGAACATTTTACAGACGTAACTATTTTTCTTTCGCTTTTTCGATGTACATACATATTAGGTACTGTTTAGAACTACAATAACGATAATTTAATTACTTCCCAACGAAATAAACAGTACCTACTGATGAATCAGTTATTATTCACAATAAATTAGTAATTTTAATTGAGAAATTATCCTTTTTGTTTGATTCATGAATTGCTATGTACTAATGCAATCAGTACCTTAATAAGTGAATCATTGTTCTATCAGCAAAACTTGTTCAAATGAGCTTTTGTAATTTGGCATTTTTCGTGATCCATATGAAGATTAAAAAGGCTAATCTTTTGTCATTGAAGTTTGGATACTTCAATCCATTTTGACAAGTAATTACGTGGTTCATTGGCATAGATTATTACAAGAATTTGTACTTACGTCATCGATGACAATGGGGTTTGTAGCAGCTAATCCATATAAATTTAATAACGTTCAAAGGTTGGACAAAATTAAAGCAAGTATACTCCAAGATGATGTTTTCAATATAACATAGAGTTCATTTAGGGGAGTTACTCAAAAATATAAAAAAAAATAGTTAAAGTTAGAAGATTAGTAAATGATCAATGAAAATTGGTGAAAACCCAATGATTCATTTTTAGAGAGTAGATACACTGTCTGACAGAAATATTCAATGTAAATTTTTGTTGTCAGTTTTAATAAGAATAAATAATGTGCTTGTTGAAATTGTTAGGTACCTTTTTTGATTTTAAGTTCATTGTTTCCGGTTTTCTGAATGATCACAGCGTAATAAATAATTAAAAGTTTGCAACTGTTTCGTACTGCATGATTTATCAGTTCGTTCCTATTTTAATCTCCGGCTTTATATCTCTTTGTTTCCCTGCCTATAAACAATTACTGTTTATCCCATTGTAAACTTTTTCAATTGCTTTTTACCATCTGATTTACAATTTTTTAATTATCAGCTACATCCATTCTAAAACGTTATCTATACCTTTTTTTGTTGTCATTTTAATGCAGATACAACTGGAAAATACCTTTATAGGAAGCAAACTCTATTGTTTTCCTACCAAATTTTTATATTTCTTTAGAATATTCTAAGTATATTAGCAATTTACTGCACAATAGAAGCAGTTTTTAATATCTTTTATTGTAACATAAACGAAATCCAGATTTCCAAAGTCTTTTTCACTAATTTTAAATAAATAATAGGCATAGGTACTCTTTTAGCCGACTT
>NW_020439464.1:60023-65731 GCF_000699045.2 Agrilus planipennis | reverse complement strand
TGTCGGAGCTGCCTGCGACGCGCTGATGAGATCCAAAAAGATCGAAATCGCGATCCGCCTCTGGCAGTTTCGACAGAATACAGACCACTTCGAATTATTTTATTTAATTAATAGTTTGGATATAAGTGTTATCTTCTCCTATCGAAATCTTAAGGTAACGGTAGGAAAGGTTAATTTGTTACCCTGTTTCATTAAAACTTGATGAAAAAACAGATAGCGGCAGAGTTTGGAATTAAATTAAGACTAATCAAAGAACGAGAGAGCGACCAGATATTTAGAAAATGAAGTGTATATTTCTGCAGGCTGCTACAAATTAAGGAATTACATTTTTTTTTCATGGGCTTTAAAAGTAGGTTAATATTTTTCGTGCGGTAATTATTATGTATTTTTTCATCCGATTCCCTCTTGTTTTTCGATTTGGCTCGAGATCCGCACCTAAAAAGCGAAAATCCCTTTCAGAAAGACTTATGCGATGAGCGCGGCTTAAAAACGGCTAAATGGCATGCTCGTTATTCGTACATTTCGCACACCATAATGGCCATTATCCATCTAGAATACGTCACGAGCATTAAAACATGTAAGTACTTATTTCGGAAGTTTTCTCCTATATGTTGAAACGATTACCATAATGGGAGGAAAATAAGGCGACTCTAGGCTATCGATTCCATTTAATACACATTCATTTTAGCCAACTATAGTTGGGACGTTTAAAATTGGCATAGTCCGTAATAAAACAGTCGCATTTACATTCTTCTTTCAACCTACTAACTAGACAGCGCACACTAATAAACACAAAGAATCAACTTTACACCAATTGATGTGTAACAGAAAGAGATGCAGACAAGCCGAATTTAAGGATGTTGTCAACATCGGATTATCAGGAAGTTAGAAAAGCAAAGACGCTTGTTTAAAGATATAATTCCAATCAGATAGTTATAAAGCCGACCCTCACCTTTTATACCTAAGCAACCTCCACCGTTGCACCGCTTGCTAATATTCGGTTATCTCTTTTCATTTTACCTGTACTACTCATTAAGCATTTCCTAACTTAAGAAGGGCGTGTTCAAAACGCAGCAAATTACTACAGTCCCAAGTGGAAACAAGAGAGAAGATACGTCAATTCTCATTAAAAAANTTTCGATTTGGCTCGAGATCCGCACCTAAAAAGCGAAAATCCCTTTCAGAAAGACTTATGCGATGAGCGCGGCTTAAAAACGGCTAAATGGCATGCTCGTTATTCGTACATTTCGCACACCATAATGGCCATTATCCATCTAGAATACGTCACGAGCATTAAAACATGTAAGTACTTATTTCGGAAGTTTTCTCCTATATGTTGAAACGATTACCATAATGGGAGGAAAATAAGGCGACTCTAGGCTATCGATTCCCTTTAATACACATTCATTTTAGCCAACTACAGTTGGGACGTTTAAGATTGGCATAGTCCGTAATAAAACAGTCGCATTTACATTCTTCTTTCAACCTACTAACTAGACTAGAGCGGTTGCTGACAGACGTCATAAGGAAAATCGTAAGCATAGAAAAGAGATGTCACGTAAAAATTGCAGCGAACACTAATAAAGACAAAGAAACAACATTACACCAATTGACGTGTAACAGAAAGAGATGCAGACAAGCAGAATTTTAGGATCATGTCAGCATCGGATTATCAGGAAGTTAGAAAAGCAAAGACGCTTGTTTAAAGATATAATTCCAACCAGATAGTTATAAAGCCGACCCTGACCTTTTACGTACCTAAGCAACCTCTAACCGCTGCACCGCTTACTAATATTCGGTTATCTCTTTTTATTTTACCTGTACTACTCATGAAGCATTTCCTAACTTAAGAAGGGCGTGTTCAAAACGCAGCAAATTACTACAATCCCAAGTGGAAACAAGAGAGAAGATACGTCAATTCTCATTAAAAAAAAAAAACAAACCCACGAAATCTACGATAATAGTCAACAGAGACGTAGCCAGGTTTTTTTTTGAATGGGCCAAGGGTGTGCCATATACAAAAACAATTATAGTTCATTTACTTTCTGTAGCGATGTTCCCCTTCCAATGTCTGGATGCGCACTGGCAAAATCGTAGGTAGGGAGAAAAAAGGTCATTATACTGTCGACTCTTGTTCATTAAACATACTTTTTCATAGAGTATCTGCCAAAAGTTTTGTTCAATCATGAATAGTAGTGCGAGTCGAAAACAAGTTTTAAAACAAATTAGAAAGAGGTAAATTAGAAAGAGGAGACTGTGGTAAATAATAAAAATAAAGTCTTTAATATGTCTTCAAATACAAATAAACATCTCGTTAATATTTTCAGTAATAAATGACACCAATAAGAGCACTTTTCAGCAATGCAATTTTAGTGGATAAAATGGTCAATTTTTCCGTGCAGTACTGTACGGATTATACGCTCCTCACCGGTTAAGAGTTTGGCCGAGAGTTGTCTCCTTCCTTTTCTGGCCTAGTGTTATTCTTTTTTACTCTGCGTCGGTCAAATTGAAGGTCACATCGCTATAGAAAGTAAATACATACCAACCAACCCTTGAGTTCCCAAAAAATAACAATCTAAAAAAACACTTACTCAAAATCTTTTGCGTTTCGTAATCATATTACTATTGGGTTAAAAGAACAGCATATTGAGTTATGTGAAGTTATAAACGTAATACCGATTTAAATTACTATTGAATCTGGGCAGGCATTTGGGTCAAAACTTTCAATGTATGGGTCTTGGCGCACTTGGGCTTACTCGTAGCAACTTCAGTATCCTTTAATCGAACGAGACTGCCAAACATTAAATACCTCGCAATTAGTGGTAAATCTTTATATCAGATGGCGTTTATTGAACAATATTTAACGACAGCAAGTAGGGTGGCTTGAAGTACGTAATACGCATTTTTATGTATTTCTTTAATAAAAATAAACCTTACAGCAACTTTATGGTATCTAGTGGGAAATCCTTACTTATAGTTCATTTTGAGCCTGTACACGTCGCTCCTAATGGCATTATTTTCTATACGTACTTCAAATATCTTCATCAAAATCGATTAAAAAATAAAGAGCATCAGGAAAACAATTTAATAATCTTAAAGGTGTATAATAAGGGAATGTAAGGAATTCGTTTGGTACGTGATACACTTATGCGAAGTAAATTCCTTGAAATAAAATGAACATTTCCATTTCGCTTATCAAGTGATTTTAGTGATAAAGTATGTGTCTGGCCTGAAGGTAAACTACTACATTTTGCGATAATAATAGCTTTTCGTACATAATGGCTGCCTCGTGGCGTACGTGATTTTAACGATTTTAAATTAATACGATGTCGTAAATCGTTTTCGTATAGCCAGTAAATTTATAACGCTTTTCATTGGAAGTATTAACGCGAACCGTCTCACGGAAAACACTAAATGACACTTTTGGTTTATCAAAAGGTACGACGCTATATTGGCCGTAAATTATTGACAGGCAATATTCGTTTACACGAAATGTGTTTAGATAATGCAGCAAACAGAGGATTGTTCACTTCCTCCTTGTGTAGCATTAATTTGCATGATTTAGTAAAAAGATTCGCTCAAGACAATAACGAACGACTTTAGGCAGAATAGCAAAATTGTGCCAATTTATTGTTATTTTATCAAATTTGTATGTAGTGGGACTAAATATGACTAACTGAAAGATTTCTTTGTAGCTCTTCCAGTATTCATTTTCGAATAAAATAAATTAATGTAGTTTTATTTCTGATGTGCAACATTGTTACGCACACTCGAGATTGTACACGCACTTTTACTGTATACAAAGTTCATTTACAATGTTTACACATCTACCTGACTAGAATTTACAAGGGGCATGACCCATGTACGTGCGACCTCACGTGGCTAATAAGAGGCATGCCGATATAAGGATTTCCCCGTAGATTCCTCATGAAAATCCCACCAAAAAAAGTGATGATACTAAAATGAGGATTGCCTTATGGGTTTTTCACATAGGTCTTAAGGGACAAACCTATCACATGTATAAGCTTACAGTTAAATCTACCTTAGGGGGTTCGATGAGGCAAATCCGTTTGAAAATACTCCGAATGCTAAGCAGTGGTCTAAACCATACCACTGAGTGATCTCTGCTTAAAAAAAAAAATTTGGGTGTTTTGTTCCCACCAGTCAGTAATGCTAGTGGGCGGGTAGTTCCTCCGGACTACGCCGGAAGGCAGGGCGGAAGGCCCTCGTCAGGGTGCTTTCAGGAATCGTGGGAATGGGTGGGTGGTGGTTCGGGTTAGAAAGATGAGACGGACGAAATGACGACAGAAGAGAATGAAAGATTATCTGTGGAATATTACTGCCCCAGCATTTGCCTAAGTGATCCAAGGAAACTACAGAAAAACTTGGACCAAGACAGACGGACTTAGAATCGAACCGGCGTCCTCCCGAATGCTATTCCGGGAACGGTATTTATACCACCTTGGGGTTGAAAATATTGGGGTTTACGTTGGGGTCAAATTGGTAAAGAAGAACGAATACAGGATAACGGGTACTTAGGGGCAAAAAATGGACAAGTTGATTGTGGGAAAGGACTTAGTATACTCGAAAAAAAAGAACAAGTCGATATTATAAACAGAACTATAAATAGAAAAAAGTTATAAAAGAAAGAATTTATCATGTAGGAAATATGCAAGGATAAACTAAATAAAAAAATAAAGAAAAAAATAGATAAACCTGGCAAGCATTATTAAAACAAATAGGAGAATAAAAAAGTATTGAATAATTTATATGAAAGTTTAGTTTGCAAATTTTCCCAAATGAAGTGGTGGTTGTTAGGGTTGAAACCTGTCGGATAAGGGAAGCAGGTAGGTAACCATACCAGTCGTTAGAGTAAGTGTACATGGTTTCTTGGAATAAATGTTGCATGGCCAGGTACAACAACATATTATCGTTCCGGTATGGGACTAATTTCATGCGACGGAAACGAGTAACAGGAAGTAGCGAGGAAGCAGACCCTCTTTAACTGACGCGCTTAAAGAAAGCGAGAGGTAAACGAGAATGACAAATAAGACACAGCTGTTAACCGTTCGTTCTATTAGCTGTACTATAATTGTGTACTGTAAACTGTGGTCCGTGAAATAAATATTTATTAAATAATTTTAAAAGTGTTGTATTGAAATAAAATTTTCATAAAGAAATACTATTTACTACCTAAATATGTAAACCACTTTAATCAATTCTAATATTTTCACAAAAATTTTACCGGTAGGGTTAGGTGTTACACATTATTAGCGCTTTTCTTGTTGTTATTGCAAATTGAGGTTGGGAGTAAACCAAGTATATATTAAATCGTTTATTCCTAAGAAATTTTTCCGTTCTTCTTTAGGCTTGCCAACCATTTTAACTTTTTTAAATTAATCTCTTGGGCGTTGTTGTTACAAATGAAAGACATTTTCAAGTTTCTTTCTGCACAATATTCTTAAGCAATTGTACAATATTTCGTGCTTTAGAATTCAAGAATAACCAGTGGTTTTTCCGTTTAAAAAAATCAAAATTTTGTTTCCACATATATATTCAGATTACGTAATATTAAAGCCTGATACAAAAAGCACCAGAAATTCATAAAAAAGAATATTTAGTAAAGAAACTAGATGATCATGAGTTATTTATTGAACATCGTGTAGGTATTTTGAGAGAAAAGTCAATAAAAACACGCTATTGCTTTC
>NW_020439464.1:51973-59652 GCF_000699045.2 Agrilus planipennis | reverse complement strand
ACGATTTTCCTGCTTTTCCATTTTTACGAAAACCACAGAGGCGTCTTGTTCAGCGTGCTGTCAAACCTACACTAGCAAGGAGATCGGGCTGAAACTATAGCTACAAGCTATCCAAGGATGGTACTATAGAATGTCACCTCAAGGTAGGCCTAGTGGCGTCATCTCTTGGTTAGGCCGGAAACTTATCAATCCACCCTCGTATATGAACTTCGTGTCATAAATAGTAAAATATTTTCAACTAATGACAAAATATAAAAATTCTCTGTACTACAGGAATGCAATATTTAATATTGTTTTCTATTTTAAACGATATCGTATACGTTGATTGCTTTTATATTCATTTTTTTCAAATCGAGCTTGAAAAATTAGTCTTATTCCACAATAATGTCGCGGCTTAAGTCCGGTATACGCCGTTCTTCATACGTGTGTGTATATATATACATATATAGGTGAGTCGACATTATTAGAAAGCTTTTGAATGAGCTTTATCTCAATGGTCGAAGATGAGTGACAGGGAAGATATAAGAGGGTTGTTTCGTTCATGTTGTCTTTATGTACCGGAACTGTATGATCTAAGCCTATCTTATATGTATTATTGAATCATTTTCAGACATTTTGCCGTAAATTTTACATCCGATTCCAACTTTTTTAAAATCTGCCCAATATTCATTTAATTCATATCCGCCACTTGAAATATAGTTCACTAGAAAGCTCTCATTATGAGCTTTTGAACGATCTATGACTCATATATATATATAAAGCTGAGTATCTAATACACCGGAAGTTTATTTACTTATGTAACATGCATCTTCTTATATGTCTTCGTCCTTATCTCTTACCATTGGGAAATAGCTCATGCAAAAGCTCTCTCATCCAAAAATGTGTGAATTACGTATAATAAGTATGAGCCGGAGCCTGTATACACGTAAACAATTTACTTTTTTTTTAATTTTAAAAGCAAGTAATTGATCAATGAAAAATTCGCCATGAAATGCGACAATTCATCCATGAATCTAGTAAAAAGGCTACCTATATTTAAAAGTTTGTAAGAGTTAATGGAACGGTGAATATTCACTTTCGCTTTATATTGCGTTTCTCTGATTCTTTGTCAATGGACCCGCATTGATATCATTCTTTTTTTAATTCGTCGGGCTTTCCGTTTTTAAATGTCAAGATATAAATATGAACGATATTTTCAATCGATTCGTTCGATTCGAGTGGTTTCACAGTAAAAAGGCTTGAACAAAACAATTTGAATAAATCTGATTTTGTTTTTGTTCTTGCGGTTCGTTGTTCTTCTACAAGTGGAAATAAAAATGCTTTTATCTTTTGCTGCTTCCTACGCCGACATCAAACACAATAATTTATGTAACAACCAATCCGAGAATTACTAAAGGGAAAATTTTAGGCTTTAAATCGTGTTCCAACATTTTCACCGCAGACGTCAAAGAGACGGATGTTATGTATGTGGGTCTGTTTGTGTCTAGAATTACAGCTGACTATCCAATTTTGCTGCGGTTTATTTAGTTGAAAACCAGATGTTCACGCGGGTGTTATCAGGTACATTTGATGAATATCAACAACGCGTTCCTAATAAATTTCAGAATTTTTTAAAATCTAAAAACGTTCTTTAAAGTCCGATACTGGTAATATACTCAAATTCGGCTTGTCTGCATCTTTTTCTGTTACACATCAACTAGTATAATGTTATTCCTTTTTTTTTAGTGTCCGCTGTAATTCCTATCTGGCATCTCTTTTTTATGTTTGCGATATTCCCTACAACGTTTGTCGTGTGTAAAAGTAGATTCGACAGTTTTATTACAGACTATGTCGATTTTGAACGTCCCGACTATAGTACCTATAATATCAGTACATAGTATAAAACAAAGTCGCTTCCCGCTGTCTGTCCCTATGTATGCTTAGATCTTTAAAATTACGCAACGGATTTTGATGCGGTTGCTTTTAATAGATAAAGTGATTCAAGAAGAAGGTTTATATGTACAATACATGCATAATATAGTAGAGAAACACTGATAATGTTAGAGGTTTCTAATGTGATGTCGTAAATAAACACATTTTTTTGCGTTTACATTGCAAACGCTGGCTGAACCCTATGAGATAGATAAAATAATGTACTACAGTATTGTACACCTTAAAAAGGTCTACAAAAAAGTCCGGGATGGTATATGTCTATCTCTTAGGGACAATCCACAATAACCATTTTTTATCCTTTACTTTTTATGAGAAATAATATGAAGATTGGAAAAACTTTGGCGGTTGTTGTAGAACAAACAGAATAGCTCAAAACCGCAACTCCAAAACACGAAACTGTAGTTGTCCGAAACACTTTTCGGTAACAAAGTTACCTTCTTCAGGGACTGAAGTAAACTAAGAAACTTAGTTACTAATACTTAATACTAAGAAACTTAGTTTACTTCAGTCCCTGAAGAAGGTAACTTTGTTACCGAAAAGTGCTTCGGACAACTACAGTGTCGTGTTTTGGCGTTGGGGTTTTGAGCTATTCTGTTTGTTCTACAACAACCGCCAAAGTTTTTCCAATCTTCATATTANCTCTTGTTCATTAAACATACTTTTTCATAGAGTATCTGCCAAAAGTTTTGTTCAATCATGAATAGTAGTGCGAGTCGAAAACAAGTTTTAAAACAAATTAGAAAGAGGTAAATTAGAAAGAGGAGACTGTGGTAAATAATAAAAATAAAGTCTTTAATATGTCTTCAAATACAAATAAACATCTCGTTAATATTTTCAGTAATAAATGACACCAATAAGAGCACTTTTCAGCAATGCAATTTTAGTGGATAAAATGGTCAATTTTTCCGTGCAGTACTGTACGGATTATACGCTCCTCACCGGTTAAGAGTTTGGCCGAGAGTTGTCTCCTTCCTTTTCTGGCCTAGTGTTATTCTTTTTTACTCTGCGTCGGTCAAACTGAAGGTAACATCGCTATAGAAAGTAAATACATACCAACCAACCCTTGAGTTCCCTAAAAATAACAATCTAAAACTTACTCAAAATCTTTTGCGTTTCGTAATCATATTACTATTGGGTTAAAAGAACAGCATATTGAGTTATGTGAAGTTATAAACGTAATACCGATTTAAATTACTATTGAATCTGGGCAGGCATTTGGGTCAAAACTTTCAATGTATGGGTCTTGGCGCACTTGGGCTTACTCGTAGCAACTTCAGTATCCTTTAATCGAACGAGACTGCCAAACATTAAATACCTCGCAATTAGTGGTAAATCTTTATATCAGATGGCGTTTATTGAACAATATTTAACGACAGCAAGTAGGGTGGCTTGAAGTACGTAATACGCATTTTTATGTATTTCTTTAATAAAAATAAACCTTACAGCAACTTTATGGTATCTAGTGGGAAATCCTTACTTATAGTTCATTTTGAGCCTGTACACGTCGCTCCTAATGGCATTATTTTCTATACGTACTTCAAATATCTTCATCAAAATCGATTAAAAAATAAAGAGCATCAGGAAAACAATTTAATAATCTTAAAGGTGTATAATAAGGGAATGTAAGGAATTCGTTTGGTACGTGATACACTTGTGCGAAGTAAATTCCTTGAAATAAAATGAACATTTCCATTTCGCTTATCAAGTGATTTTAGTGATAAAGTATGTGTCTGGCCTGAAGGTAAACTACTACATTTTGCGATAATAATAGCTTTTCGTACATAATGGCTGCCTCGTGGCGTACGTGATTTTAACGATTTTAAATTAATACGATGTCGTAAATCGTTTTCGTATAGCCAGTAAATTTATAACGCTTTTCATTGGAAGTATTAACGCGAACCGTCTCACGGAAAACACTAAATGACACTTTTGGTTTATCAAAAGGTACGACGCTATATTGGCCGTAAATTATTGACAGGCAATATTCGTTTACACGAAATGTGTTTAGATAATGCAGCAAACAGAGGATTGTTCACTTCCTCCTTGTGTAGCATTAATTTGCATGATTTAGTAAAAAGATTCGCTCAAGACAATAACGAACGACTTTAGGCAGAATAGCAAAATTGTGCCAATTTATTGTTATTTTATCAAATTTGTATGTAGTGGGACTAAATATGACTAACTGAAAGATTTCTTTGTAGCTCTTCCAGTATTCATTTTCGAATAAAATAAATTAATGTAGTTTTATTTCTGATGTGCAACATTGTTACGCACACTCGAGAATGTACACGCACTTTTACTGTATACAAAGTTCATTTACAATGTTTACACATCCAACTGACTAGAATTTACAAGGGGCATGACCCATGTACGTGCGACCTCACGTGGCTAATAAGAGGCATGCCGATATAAGGATTTCCCCGTAGATTCCTCATGAAAATCCCACCAAAAAAAGTGATGATACTAAAATGAGGATTGCCTTATGGGTTTTTCACATAGGTCTTAAGGGACAAACCTATCACATGTATAAGCTTACAGTTAAATCTACCTTAGGGGGTTCGATGAGGCAAATCCGTTTGAAAATACTCCGAATGCTAAGCAGTGGTCTAAACCATACCACTGAGTGATCTCTGCTTAAAAAAAAAAATTTGGGTGTTTTGTTCCCACCAGTCAGTAATGCTAGTGGGCGGGTAGTTCCTCCGGACTACGCCGGAAGGCAGGGCGGAAGGCCCTCGTCAGGGTGCTTTCAGGAATCGTGGGAATGGGTGGGTGGTGGTTCGGGTTAGAAAGATGAGACGGACGAAATGACGACAGAAGAGAATGAAAGATTATCTGTGGAATATTACTGCCCCAGCATTTGCCTAAGTGATCCAAGGAAACTACAGAAAAACTTGGACCAAGACAGACGGACTTAGAATCGAACCGGCGTCCTCCCGAATGCTATTCCGGGAACGGTATTTATACCACCTTGGGGTTGAAAATATTGGGGTTTACGTTGGGGTCAAATTGGTAAAGAAGAACGAATACAGGATAACGGGTACTTAGGGGCAAAAAATGGACAAGTTGATTGTGGGAAAGGACTTAGTATACTCGAAAAAAAAGAACAAGTCAGTATGATAGATAGAAGTACAAATAGAAAAAAAAAATAATGAAAGAAAGAATTTATCCTGTAGAAAATATACAAGAAAAAACAAAATAAAAAAATGAATAAACCTGCAAGCGGTATCAAAAGAAATAGGAGAATAAAAAGGTATTGAATAATTTATATGAAAGTTTAGTTTGCAAATTTTCCCAAATGAAGTGGTGGTTGTTAGGGTTGAAACCTGTCGGATAAGGGAAGCAGGTAGGTAACCATACCAGTCGTTAGAGTAAGTGTACATGGTTTCTTGGAATAAATGTTGCATGGCCAGGTACAACAACATATTATCGTTCCGGTATGGGACTAATTTCATGCGACGGAAACGAGTAACAGGAAGTAGCGAGGAAGCAGACCCTCTTTAACTGACGCGCTTAAAGAAAGCGAGAGGTAAACGAGAATGACAAATAAGACACAGCTGTTAACCGTTCGTTCTATTAGCTGTACTATAATTGTGTACTGTAAACTGTGGTCCGTGAAATAAATATTTATTAAATAATTTTAAAAGTGTTGTATTGAAATAAAATTTTCATAAAGAAATACTATTTACTACCTAAATATGTAAACCACTTTAATCAATAATAATCAATTCTAATATTTTCACAAAAATTTTACCGGTAGGGTTAGGTGTTACACATTATTAGCGCTTTTCTTGTTGTTATTGCAAATTGAGGTTGGGAGTAAACCAAGTATATATTAAATCGTTTATTCCTAAGAAATTTTTCCGTTCTTCTTTAGGCTTGCCAACCATTTTAACTTTTTTAAATTAATCTCTTGGGCGTTGTTGTTACAAATGAAAGACATTTTCAAGTTTCTTTCTGCACAATATTCTTAAGCAATTGTACAATATTTCGTGCTTTAGAATTCAAGAATAACCAGTGGTTTTTCCGTTTAAAAAAATCAAAATTTTGTTTCCACATATATATTCAGATTACGTAATATTAAAGCCTGATACAAAAAGCACCAGAAATTCATAAAAAAGAATATTTAGTAAAGAAACTAGATGATCATGAGTTATTTATTGAACATCGTGTAGGTATTTTGAGAGAAAAGTCAATAAAAACACGCTATTGCTTTCTATGTTGTGTTACTCAACTTTACGTTTATTAATAATGGTCCAATTATCTAAAATGACTATGCTCGCGAACGGATAATGCCTAGTTCCCTCCCATATACCTGTTTTTAATTAGGGTTAAAATTTTTGGTATGTCGAATTCCCTCCCAATTATATATCAATTGCCTCCCAACGGCGGCGGATGACCTAGTTTTACTAGATTTTCAATGTGAAATTTATGTTAAAATACGAAGTTTCATCTAATTTTAAAAAATTGTTAACAAGACCAACTAAAACAATGTTTTTTCTAGATGATTGCATCAAAAAGCTAGACGCACACGAATTTCCAAATAGTGAATTTGTTAAGGCACTCGGAAATCATTTTAAAATTTAAGATTAAATAAATAAACATTTCATAAATGATATGTCTTTTCTTTCAATAAAATCGGTAAGTAGCCGTTAACTTAATTATCGAAGCTGATATGAACGGGAGGGAACTCGGCTAGCACCCGGAAGGGAATCGACTAACTATATTTTAACGAAAACTACCTGCGGCAGGGAATTCGGCATCACTGTCGCGAACGATTAATTTAGAACTTCGAAAAAGGTTGTTAAAAGTATATGTTTTGAGCACAGCGCCGTACGGGTCCGCGGCGGAAAAAAAAGCCTANCATAGATTATTACAAGAATTTGTACTTACGTCATCGATGACAATGGGGTTTGTAGCAGCTAATCCATATAAATTTAATAACGTTCAAAGGTTGGACAAAATTAAAGCAAGTATACTCCAAGATGATGTTTTCAATATAACATAGAGTTCATTTAGGGGAGTTACTCAAAAATATAAAAAAAAATAGTTAAAGTTAGAAGATTAGTAAATGATCAATGAAAATTGGTGAAAACCCAATGATTCATTTTTAGAGAGTAGATACACTGTCTGACAGAAATATTCAATGTAAACTTTTGTTGTCAGTTTTAATAAGAATAAATAATGTGCTTGTTGAAATTGTTAGGTACCTTTTTTGATTTTAAGTTCATTGTTTCCGGTTTTCTGAATGATCACAGCGTAATAAATAATTAAAAGTTTGCAACTGTTTCGTACTGCATGATTTATCAGTTCGTTCCTATTTTAATCTCCGGCTTTATATCTCTTTGTTTCCCTGCCTATAAACAATTACTGTTTATCCCATTGTAAACTTTTTCAATTGCTTTTTACCGTCTGATTTACAATTTTTTAATTATCAGCTACATCCATTCTAAAACGTTATCTATACCTTTTTTTGTTGTCATTTTAATGCAGATACAACTGGAAAATACCTTTATAGGAAGCAAACTCTATTGTTTTCCTACCAAATTTTTATATTTCTTTAGAATATTCCAAGTATATTAGCAATTTACTGCACAATAGAAGCAGTTTTTAATATCTTTTATTGTAACATAAACGAAATCCAGATTTCCAAAGTCTTTTTCACTAATTTTAAATAAATAATAGGCATAGGTACTCTTTTAGCCGACTTATAAAAATGACGTGGTCCAAAAATCAAAGAAAAATTGTCT
>NW_020439464.1:36940-42902 GCF_000699045.2 Agrilus planipennis | reverse complement strand
AAATATGTATTTATTTTCGATAAATAAAATCGGTAAGTAGTCGTTACCTTAATTATCGAAGCTGATATGAACGGGAGGGAACTCGGCTAGCACCCGGGAGGGAATCGACTAACTATATTTTAACGAAAACTACCTGCGGCAGGGAATTCGGCATCACTGTCGCGAACGATTAATTTAGAACTTCGAAAAAGGTTGTTAAAAGTATATGTTTTGAGCACAGCGCCGTACGGGTCCGCGGCGGAAAAAAAAGCCTAGAAGCGTTCGAAATGTGGTGTTACAGACGAATGATGAAGATACTATGGCTAGAGAAGGTTAGAAATGAAAAGGTATTAGAAATGAAAAGGTATTAGAAAGAATAGGAGAACAGAGGATTCTATGGAAGTCACTAAGAAATAGGCGAGATATGTTGGTAGGACACCTTCTCAGGCATGAAGGTCTAGTCAGAGACATATTAGAGACAGAAACAGGAGTTAGGAGGGGTAAAGGTAGACCTAGATTACTGTTCACAAATAGTAAAGGATGTGGGTTGTTCTAGTTTTAGGGAAATGCGAAGTTTAGCTTAGGATAGGAAGGAGTGGAGGTACGTGTCCAATCAGTCTTAGGACTGACGACCTTATGATGATGATGATGTAATAAGTTATGACCTAAGCCTAAGTAAACAATAAAGGAGTGAATCTGTTTTTAATTCGTCTTTAGTTGTAAACTATATTCATTGAAAAGAATCTTCGACTAGGTCTGCGAATTATACATTGTAAGTTTGACAATAGATCAACGAACCCTATTTGTGATGAAGAATTCCTATTAGAGAAGGAATCAGAAGCAAAAAGAACTACCCACTCGTTCTAATCAGTTCTTTCCGAAGAATTCTCATGTGACTTCGTATTAAACCTAGTGTACAATAATACAATCTTTTCCAGGAGTGTCCCGCTTCGTGTCATCGCATTATCTAAACTGTAATAACTTCTAACACTTCAATATTCGCGCTTCGTCGCGTCCAATGAACTTTTATTAAAGTGCGATATGGATACAATGAATGATACGAACCGTAAGTAAATAACTGGTGCAAGTAATTTGTAAAGTAGAACTTATTATTGCGTAGTTCAATGCGTACCTATTGATTTTAAAACATACCTACGTATCGTGCTAAATAAAACATTTTGAGTCAATTTACGCCTTTATGAAATTTTCTTTGATCTTCCAAATACCAAGTACATAGTACATCGTAAAACCTTTGAAACGAAGCAACGAACAGTTTGACATGGAAATGAAAAATGATCTTTTGAACTGACGCATAAAATGTTATTAACTTAATGTTTATCGATCTCCACTTGTTTTCAGTATCAATCTCCTAGAAAGGTGGAAAGCTTTACGTGACTAGACTAGACAATTTAAATATTGACACAAAAGAATGCAGCAATATCCTGTACATTCCTTTTTAAATCAGGTATTGTACATGTCGTATTATTCCTTTCATTAGTACAGCTATTAGGTAAATTGATTTCTTAAAGAAGTGAAAGCAGTAGTTTTCATAATGTAGGTTTTTTTGTTACGAACAAGAAAGAAAAAGGTTACCAAAGACAGGCATTGTCTTTTATTCTTTTGTTAAGGGTTCTTTAGCTTCAAAAAATCGAAATATGTACTTATAAATTACTTATATGTATAATTGTGTGCTTGTGCAGTCGTTTTTCCCAGAAGCAGTTCGTGCTATCTGAGTAAAACTTATTCTATTAAACAATTTAATTTCTTTTATATAGTGATTTCTTTCCTAAGTATCCCATTTTGCCCAGGTCTCCCCTATATTTGTCGAATGGGGTAAAACCCACAATTCTGGATTCCGCGCTAAATTGGCTCGATCGTTCAAAACATTTTTACATTGCACTGACCCTGTGCAAACCCAGGAAAACTAATGGTGGTGCGCTCCCTTCGACACAGCAGTGTAAAGCTGGAGAGTAGGGTGGAAGGTTCTCTTCAGCCTTATTTTAACAATCGCAGGTATACTTCATTTACTTACTCTAGCGGTGTGCCCCTTCCAATGTCTTGAATGCGCGCTGGCAAATTTGTAAGTAGGGAGAAAAAAGCTCATTATACTCTCGATCCTTGTTCATTAAACATACATTTTCATACAGTACCTGCCAAAAGTTTTGTTCAATCATGAATAGTAGTGCGAGTCGAAAACAAGCGTTAAATCCTTTCATATATTTTCAAATATAAATAAACATCTCTTTGATATTTTCAGTATTAAATGGTACCAATAACAGCACATTTGAGCAATGCAATTGTAGCGGATAAAATGGTCATTTTTTCCGTGCAGTACTGTACGGATTATACGCTTCTCACCGGTTAAAAGCTTGGCCGAGAGTTGTCTCGTTCCTTTTCTGGCCTAGTACCGTTCTTTTCTACTTTGCGCCAGTCAAACTGAAGGTCACATCGCTACAGAAAGTAAACGAAATATATGTGGAGGTGTGGAAAGAAATGATACGGATGATGTGAAGACAGAAAATAAGCGAAATATTATCTAATATGCAGAAACTGGAATTCTACAAATATCGATTGTCTAGTTAAGTAAGTAAGGCGTAATCATTTTGATGATGTCCTTTATAAAAAATAATTTCTTCGGACTAAGAAAATACTCGAAAATAGGCGCTCAATTAGGCGTTTGGCTCGGTAAAAAAGTGCAAAGAGGTCTGTTTTTTTGTTGATTTGAAAAAGCGGGAAAAAGCAATTTGGAGGTGAAAAAGTTGTGCGGCAGCAGGTTTAGCTGCAGGGTAGTTTTCTTGCCAGTGGCCTCGTTAGCAAAGATCATAAATAAGAAGCACCTTCGGTAGAATTTTCGTGTAAATTGGGATTTCACACACGTTCGTCACGTCGCACGAAGAAAAATAATGACATTCTAGCACGTCAAAAAAGTTCCTCCTCCAAAACTTCTACAAGAAAGGGAAATACACAACTTATTTTCAACTGGCTAATCGTAAGTGCTGATTTGCAGTTGCTATCATACACACGATGGTTGTAATCAATCGGGTACCGTTTGTCTTTCATTTTTGTGTTAAATCATAAGAAACTGCAGCGGGTCATTACATTCGTTTAATCAGCAGTTCAAACCTCACAAAATGTGCTAATGGAGGCCACATAATAAGAAGAATAAGCCAACGACCACATAACTTCTGAGCAACAAGACGATCAAAACAATTAGCAAGAAAAATTCGCTGGAGGAACTAAAATAATCATTACCGTAAAAACAAATACGTGCCAGAAATTCGATTAGACATATGTATGCATTTGCTTCTCTTTATAATTTGAATAAAGTTTCCTTGAAAGAGAGTACAGAAAAAGTTCCTGTTAAAAACGAATGCCGCAGGCGACTGTCGATACTGTAGCGCCTTTGGTAACGCTGCTGTGACCAACAACAGACGGACATAAAGATGATACAAATAGTGGGCAAAGGAGTGAAGTAAGCAGTGATATAAAGATGTTACATATTTAGATATATCTAGAGACTTGTTCATAGGTGTAGAGAGATAATTATCCTAGGGGAGGACAGAATTTTAATAACTACAAGTTTATATAAACTATAAGTTTAATGTGTTTAGTTTCTGTTTTTAAACGTTGTGTCGATATTGTGATTCGCTAGCCTTTCTCAGGGGTAGTGCTCCCCTTGTTCTTGTCTATAAACTTGTTTAAATAAGCAGTTGTACTAGAAAAATTGTGACATATGTACCTTACAATGTGTCATAAGATAATAGTGAAAACAAAAAGGTTTTCTTCTAAAATGTTGAAGAAGAGAGCTGAAAGCTTGCTTTAGCTTGTTCAGTTTTCTTAATTAGAAAATTATTAGGTACCTGCCCCTAACGTAACCACTCTCCCTCGCTTCTTGTTCGTTAAAATTCAGAAAGTCAGCTAATTAATCGGAAGTTAAACTTTGAGTTTAACTTTGGCAATCGTTGGAGTGACTAAAACCTAAATGTCTTTTTATATTGCAGCAATTTACTCATAAAATGATGACGGTGAATTTACCCCCATTTTTGGTTTTACAGACCTATATTCCGGTAAATTAATGTAGTTAAGTCAAATGGGTGTATTTAAAATTGATAACAATAGGACATTCTTTTATTATTTGTTATAATAAAAACCAATGACTTACGTAAGTTTCGATGAGGTCGCTCCGATGAGGCACAAAATAGTTATGGTCTTCCATGTCTCTTCTCTTTTTCACCCTAACGAAATGCTCGGTAGGGTTGAGGTTCTTCCTGGTACAGGCACTGGTAAGAAATTCTTCGACAGACATACCATCTCGGACGTACACCGCAGTCGATTGCGAATCAGGCAGAGATACCCGAACAGTTTTTTCAGATTCTTCTCTGGAATTCATCTGAAAAAAGAAAATTTAAAATTGAAATGCAGGAAATAGAACTGTATAATTTACAATAACTTCATAGACAGAAATGAAAAACCACAAACTTTTCAAGCTTATAAAAATTGTATTAACTAGAAGATAAATTTTAACGAATATGGCTCGATATCATCTTCAAGACAAGTCATTTCAAATCACGAATTGTTTAAAATTTTATATTCTTACTGTATTAATATAGGCACATAAATGATGATTTTACGATCACTATAAATACGACTAGGAGTTCCAATTCAACACATTATGTTGTTGTTACTGAATTCAATAAGCAAATAAACTCAAAAAATGAAATACCGTACAATAATTTTTTAATTTCACGTTCATTCGCTGTTACGATCGGCGAACTGCTGCAAAATTGTTAATATTATTAGGTAACAAAAATGCCGTTTGGGGTTGTTTAATTGCAACAACACGAAACGAAATACGGTGTTAAATTTAGTATACGTTTTGATATCAGAGATTTATTGTTCTATTCAAAACGCGGGATAAAAGCTTGTTACAGACCCAAGCAATTAATATTGTTAAATTAATGACTACGAACTCGTTTGGTTCCCATGTGGGGTCATGCCATCAAGCATTTGTACATCCATTCCGAAATGAAAAGGCCATGTCTGCCGAAATTATTATTATTATCATTAGCTTTCATACAATCTATTATATCTATTTTCAAAAGTTTTAATAAAGCAAAATTAGTAAAAGCCGTATACTAAAAGTTTATTTGACTTCGATCCGTCAAATGGGAGGAGCTCAAAAAACATGGCGCTGATTGATCTTTCACAGTTTCCATACCATATCGTGTAACTGGACATTTTTTGAAATGATATAAAATTATCGGTAGGGAAAAAAACCCCTCGACCGACGACAAGGGGGACTGCGGGTACAGCTATATAGGGTGTTGAACGATTTTATTAGATTGGGATCTGTTAAATGGGAGGAGCTTAAAAAACATGGCGCAGATTGATCTTTCACAGTTTCCATACCATATCGTGTAACTGGCATTTTTTGAAGTGATATAAAATTATTGGAAAAAACCCTGGACCGACGATAAGGGGGACTGCGGGTACAGCTATATAGGGTGTTGAACGATTTTATTAGATTGGGATCTGTTAAATGGGAGGAGCTTAAAAAACATGGCGCAGATTGATCTTTCACAGTTCGCACAAATATATCGTGCAACTGTTAATATATTGAAATGATATAAAATTATTAGTATTGGTAAGGAAAAAGTACCCTGGATTGGCTAATCTATTATCGACACCTAACACTATTAATTTCTAATAAACATTTGTTTAATGTAAGTGCTATGCTAGGTGTCACGTAGGTTTCTATACATATTCTTGCAATTAAGCAGTAAAATGAAATAGCATTCAAGGAACTTCAAAAAGGCAATAAAAGTGACCGTTTAATTTATTTTCAAGCAAGTAATAATGACGAGATGAAGGCTGACTTGCAATTACTCAGATTGTTTACCATATTGCGTCAGGAGCAATTTGAAAGGCCCAAGTGCTTCTATTACTTTAATAACTGTATTCACTTTGTCCATTAGGTGATGCA
>NW_020439464.1:28473-36805 GCF_000699045.2 Agrilus planipennis | reverse complement strand
GAAGTATTTTAACCGGTGTAATTAGTAACCAATTCAAGAAACCGTATTTAAAACAATAAGAAGGTATTTATTATTTATTTTGGTATAACAGTGCAGTGTTTTTCCTAATTATTTTTAATGTTTAAAATTATATTAATAAATAGTCACCTCTTCTAAGTAGGGTGAGTCATTTATTTTGATACAATGAAATACATTGATTGGATCTCAAAATTTTTCAAAAAGCTTCAAATAAAACATTCCACGTATTATAAGATGATTACGAACGGTTTTTATTGCACGGATGCTATGTTTTGTCAAATTCTTTAAACAATTAATAATTTACTAAAGTTAGTCACATGTGTGTTAGGATATGTATTTAGGGGGTAATTTCATCTACCGCACCTTAATTAAAAACTCGATGAAAAAATGATTCGCGGTGCTGACCTCGCTTTGTAAGTTTGAATCCACAATCCCTTCAAGGTCGGGGGCAAAAATTAGAACCATCTGTTGTAAATTGCTACACTTCAAAGGGATTCAAACATGTTCGACAAGTAAGATGGTGTTTACAACGCTACTTGTAGTAATTGATAAGGGTAGCAGGTACAGTTATATTCTATAAGAACTATCTACGCGTGTTGACGAGATCCCGAAAATACGCCCCATCATGACTTCAAAGGATGGCTTTAATGTAAGCGCTAATATAAGATTTTGAAAAAAGCATCACATTGACCTTATATGACAGTGCTCGAGGGGATACAGGTTTCATTAGCATATTTAGCTTCAAACAAGATATATTTTGCTTTCGTTAGAATTTGAAAAAAAATATATATTTTGTAGTATTAAGAAAAATGTGCCTTAGTTATGATATCAATTTATTATTAGTTGATAAAAGTTGTTAAAATGTAAATTTCAATATAATAAGCAAGATTACTTGACAAAAAATGATGATTGTCACAATAAACTTTCACATACACCCGGTGTATTAGCATCATTAAATTTTGGCCTGTACCTTTAAATGAATATTTATATAAAATCATTACGGTACATTATCATTTTTATTATTCACTTTACAAGAAGGCGAACTCTTCCGTTTTTTATTCTATCCGTTTAACCTACCCCGAAAATAAACCCCGGTGCTCTTTTCGCGTGGGAAGCAGTGTGTATATTTTTGATTAAAAGGGACCAAGCTGAACATCAACAAGTTCAACAGTAAGTATAAAATTTCCTCAGGTGAAGATTTACTAGCAATCTGTGCTGCTCCATATATATTTCCGTAACGTAGAAAATAGCTTTAAAATTAGCTTTTTTTCTTTTTCAGTGTACGGTATCTAATAACGCAACGTGTTTTTTCTGTTTTGATTCGCTAGTCTAAAACGGAATAAAACGATTTAATAAAACTTGAGATTGCTTGTCTAAGAATTTCATCTTTTTGCGGTGATGTTCTTGAGTACGTTTCCACTTTAAATTCCAAACAAGAGTCTTTTTTGGTAAAGGAAACAAAGTGGGATCAAACTTGTGAACGTGTTTTTTTATCAAAATATGGAATGATCGTGTCTCTGGAGAATCTCGAAGAAAATGCTTTTAAAACTTTAACATTCGTAAGTCAGATAGTACATGTCTATACATTTCTGCGAGTTTTTAATGCGCGACGTAGTAAAATTGCTTACAGTGGTAAAACACAGTAGGTAAAACCTTGAAATTCATTATATCGTAAGTTCAAAAAGAACAATGTGACTGTGTAAAAGGCTTTACTTTATAATTAACGTTCTGCAGCTTTTTGCAGAATGAAAAAGAACATTCGGGATATTCTCATTCGCGATTTTCGAAGAACGTTAAGCATAAGATAAAAAGGCATTCCTTCTTTAGTTACTTGAAGAATAATGTAAGATTCGTCTTCTGATTAACTAAGAACAATGAATGTAACAGCGGTGATGTTAATAATCAATGGATGGCACTGTTGCAATGCGACACTACACCGTTGGAAACTTTAATAACCCAATAACGCTCTAGTTGGCTGTACAGTGTACAGGGTGACCCCATTTCACACGGTGCTGGGACTAATTGTGAGTCATTTCTTATATACTTGACATATACTATAATAGCCGACGTAATACTTCCGCAGGCCAGGAATCAGGATTTTATATACAAATAAATAGCATTTCTCCACATTGCACTGAAATGCCCGAGATAAAAATGTTCAGTCTCTCAGAGTCTCTGAAAGAGAGACTAGAGTCTCTGTCTCTCATCGAGTCTCTCTGGTGTGGCTGAGAGAGACTGTCGAGAGACTGTCAAAAACTGTTTAGCGGCTCTGAACAAGAGACTCGAGTCGCTCATACAGAGATTCTCATTTCGTTTCCAGTCTCTAAACGAGAGATTCGAATCTCTCAATAATTGGTGTCTCGATATACATGGTTAAAAGTTCAACATATTTTAGAGATCCCAGCGTTTCTACGAGAGACTCGAGTCTCAAATTTTCAGTTTTATTCATTCAGTCTTTCTGTGAGAGACTCGAATCTCTGAATTAACAATTTTATCGTTCGAGTTTCTCATACAGAGACTGTGAGAGATCCATAAAAACACCTAGGCAATAACTGAGAGACTGTGAAAGACTGTGAGAGACGCTGAATGACTCTGAAAGACTGAGAGACTAGAGAGAGACTGAAAATTTTTGTCTAGGGTGATTCCCCCCGCTTCCTTTAAATGAGATTTGATGTAATTTTGCTGGACCTCTCATCCTCCCCCATCTTAAACTTACGTAATTAATGATCGCCCCCTAATTTGAAGGAAGTAAAAATACGTCCGCTTTCTATAAAAGGGCAAAGTTCATTAGTTCTTTAAGAATTTCGTCGCGACAATACTCTTCAGTTCCTTTATCACGCGACAATGGATAGCCTACTTAAGGATCTCAAAGATCCTCGACACTTTGAACACGCTTTATTAGATTTTTTTATATCACTTCAAACAACGCCAATCCTTTTAATTTCAGTTTAAAAATTAGTCACTGCCATAGAACGATTGTTGTTTTATTGTGTATAGATCGCGATAGGACGGCGCAAAGATGTTTTTATCTTTTATAAGTGAACATACCTGAAGTGATCTTCTGCTTGATCCGCTATTAGACCGAGAGAGCATTGGGGGTCTTCTTTTTGTTGCACCTCTGCCAGCCAAGAGGTTGTTGAGAAGCGAAGGACTCCTCGCACAGATAAAGGCATGGAACGATGAAACGGTGAATACGCCTAGTTTGTTCAGCGTGTTCTTTGTAGCCCTCGACACGTGAGTTAACAAAGACTGAAACAAACGAATATTATACTATTATTATACAATTTTTCATTCGTTATATATATAATTTCAAAATGTAGTGGATTGTATTTATTATTTTTGTATTATTACTGTATTAAATTGATGGGTGATTATACACAGTGATATATGAGCGAACGCCTCGGGTAGCAATCGATACCACCGGCACCCTAAAATTTATTATATCTCACTATCGACAATTTCTAAAATACACCTAGCCACTAGATGTTATATACGAAGGAAATCTTATAACCCAAAGGCGCAGTGGAAATACTGAAAGTACTTACTAACGAATGCTCTCGATTTGATTCAAATTTGATTACCAATAAAGTAAAGAAAGCAAATGTTAAAAATCAAATTCTATTAATTTTTTTGTTAGTTCAATAATTTTCTAATTTCATTCACTTTATTCGTTTTTCAAAGTTTTGCATCTTTTTCTTAGTCACAAATTTTTGAAATACCTTTTTCATATCAAAATTTACGACTTTTAATTTTATTTGTTTTACTATTAGTATGATATTTTAGGTAATTACTCAACAAAGTGTCCAAACTATTTTAACGAAGTCTCAAGAGGGTCTCGAATTTGTGTTGATGTTGGTAAATTATTAGGAGTTTTCAATCGGAAACTTATAAAATGTTTGATGGAAAAACCTGGAATGTTATTTAGAATATCATTTGTAAAACAGTCCAATAAAACAATAATGTTTTATTTGGTTTTAAGAAGTATTTAATGGATATTGATTTCAATTTTATTTTTCTAAGTTTCATTATTTTTTGTGGATGTTTCAAAAATTTGTTTTTCGAAAATCAATTTGGCTTATTATTGTAGCATGTCTCTAGCAGTGGTAATCTGGGTGACCAACGAATTTATTGATGTTGGAGTAATAATATAATTTGAATCTCTGTCTCCGGTGGCTCCACAACTGTAAAATAGTATCTTACCTAGTATGGTANTTTTTCTAAGTTTCATTATTTTTTGTGGATGTTTCAAAAATTTGTTTTTCGAAAATCAATTTGGCTTATTATTGTAGCATGTCTCTAGCAGTGGTAATCTGGGTGACCAACGAATTTATTGATGTTGGAGTAATAATATAATTTGAATCTCTGTCTCCGGTGGCTCCACAACTAACTGTAAAATAGTATCTTACCTAGTATGGTAGGTTAGGCTAGGGTTGGCTTAAGTTACCTTAGCTTCTTTTTCAATTTCTTTTTATAAAAGGTATGCCTAATTGTGTAAGGATTTTGTTACAAAATAATTCTTAACATCCTTTAATGCCGATAGACACCATCATACTGCAATAAGACTAGAATGCTTAGGCATACGAATATACATTCGGGGAACAAATGTAAAATTCCTGTATGTCTATGTAGATACGTTTCACAATTTGTTAAGGCATTTTATAATACGGCTAATTTTGTAACATGTCTAATACGACATATACCTATATCAACTTAAGAGACAGAGTTCGGAAAGTTTTTTATTAAAAAGGCCGCTACCGTCGGTTCCAACATAGTGGTGAACAATTTGACGAGCAGTTTCGCAGTGCGGAAATTCCTAGGCTGATGAAGTGTCTAACGTTTGTTTAAATAGAGTGAAAATGCTAGAAGCGCGGAAATACAAACAAAGGGTACGATGCGCGAACTATGCAGATAATGCAAGTCTGTAGTGTTTGTGCTTGTAACATTCGATAATTCGGTGTTCGTGATGTTTAATGTCACGTTTACAATTAGTGTGGATGTGACTAAAAGAAGGCCCCCGTGGGTAAAGGAGAATGGAGGTAAAACTGCCTGCTACGAAAACGTTCTCTTACGGAATCTTTTTTTTAGCAAAACTGAACATTTTTTGGTCTTTAATTGTTAATAACTAAAAGAAGGCAATTCGTCTGAAGAAAAATCATAAGTTTTGTTCCTGTAGGCAAATACATATATTACCTGAAAAATTTGTCATATACCTGGGTTTTTAGTGTTCTGGAAAAAATCGAATTTCTCTGGACTATATTCACTGACTATAAATATCGATATTTCGCAGGTTTTGGTGGTGTTTTACTATAGATAAATAATAAATAATTCTCAGAAAAAAATAAAGTTTCTGATTTTCTTGACAAAAAATGATATTTCATTACTGTATTATGAACATTCATAAATCTTAATCTTCGCTCTGATTCCGTAGAAAAAGGAAAAGAACTAATTTAATACAATTATTTGACGGCTGATGAGTTCTAAAACATAATAGTAAAGATAAAAGCTATTCTATAGGAAAGTTTATAATTACTGTAGTTAAAGTACACAGAACTTTGAGGTTTCTCTTTGCCGCATTTAGTCTTTCTTGTTTTTAGCACAATAGAGATAACTGCAAAGTTTAGTAAGTGTAAATTATGAAATATAAAAGGTACAAAAGAACAAAAGGACTAAACTGTAGTTTAACTATTTAAAGCATAACAATCTTGGGAGCTTCAAGTTATTTAAGGACTTCATGACAAAGAATTGGAATGACCGACCGATTTTGAAAATAAATTATTATATAGCTTTCAAAAATTGTATTGAAATGCGCTTATATAGTTAATAAATAATAACAAAAGGTACACTTATTGTACGTAAATAAATAAGATTTTCCTATACGTTGGATAATTTAGTCTATATTTTGCAAATAAAATTAACACAAAACTATATAATCAATTAAATATTCAATTTTCATAGTGACTTAAAGCATTACGCAAGTTTTCTAGATAGGTACAATTAAAGTAACTACGATTTGACGAAAATTTTTGGGAAATCTTGTTATTTGCAATGGAATTGATAAAAATACAAAGTTAAATACATCGCTATAAACAAATCTTTTCATGCATAGTTCTATTCTATTATAGCTGTTCAAAACAAAAATTCGGAGAGGTCCTTTAGTTGAACCCTCACGAGAACTGCTTTATTTTAAGTTTGCCCACACATAAGTAGAAAAAGAAAAGAAATTACATATTTTCAGTTCTACAACCGCCATCACCGACATGAAAATTGACAAAATCGGCTTTGAAAAATATCAAGAGCTTTTCGTGAACAAAGATTCTTTGCTTTCATGTTTGTCAAAAAGACTTCAAAAGAAAGAAAGACAAAGCTATCAAATAATAAAAATCAGGCCTTTATATTCTTTGCCAAAAAAAATGTTATCTCATTTCTCTACGGTATTCACATAAGTATCTAATAATATTAAATATTGATGTTATGAAACAATATCTAAAAATGTGTACACTAACGATAAGTCGAAAGAGGGAATATATGACGTAAATTCGTATACAAGACATTTTCGAAGCCTTCCTTTACAAACAAGTCTTATTGATTACATTTAGGCTTATTATTATGCCTTATGTATTTAATATTGGTGTATTTTTGAAATGCCAAACTAAATCTACGGCCCAATATCCTTCTATGATTACAAATTGTTTGATGGACTGATATAGATTTTAATTTCTATCACATAACATTTACCAAGAATCAAAATCATTTACAATTTTAATTAAAGATGTAGAAACGATTTCGCACCGACGCAGAAGTTCCGCGGTGAACCGAATATACACATATTGACCAATAGACGCGGAACCGCTGTGGTCGAGGCAGTGCAAGGAAGCTACACGCAGAATTTTTCCGCTGCCACTGTTGTGAAATTATATAGAAGCGGCGCTAACCGAAAAGCTAATTAAGTTTATGACAACATAATCTTTTCTATATGACTAGTGGAATGAAAGTTAATAAAAGGGAAAAGATAATGTTTGGAAGGAGAAGAAAAAGGCGCTAGTCGAAATGTTAATTAAGTATATGGTAACGTATCTTATAATGTACGGTCAGTAGAATGAAAATTGTAAAAACCAAAAGGACAGTGTTTGGAAGGAGATTGGGTAATAATTAGGACAGAACGGTAAATTTTATCTACCTATTTAACTTCTTCCTGTTCAGTAACAGCTAATAATAGCAAAGTTTCTATATCATTGAAGGAAATCATCGTTAGCAGAGGTGTCGCACATAAGTGTCGCAGCCGCATTGTTAATGTTTCGCTGCGAAAATTCGTAACGCCAATATTTCGCTTCGGTATGGAGGAGCCTTTAATTTCAATGTTATGAAATGATAATAATATATTACTTTAAGCTATATTTCGTTTACTTTCTGTAGCGATATGATCTTCAGTTTGACCGGCGCAAAGTAGAACAGAACAGCCCTAGGCCAGAAAAGGAAGGAGATAACTCTCGGCCAAACTCACGAGGAGCGTATAATGCGTACAGTTCTGCACGTAAAAATTGACCATTTTATCCACTACAATTGCATTGCTCAAATGTGCTGTTATTGGTACCATTTACTATTGATAATATCAACGAGATGTTTATTTATATTTGAAGACATATTAAAGGCTTTAACGCTTGTTTTCGCTCGCACTACTATTCATGATTGAACAAACCTTTTGGCAGGTACTGTATGAAAAAGCATGTTTAATGAACAAGAGTCGAGGGTATAATGAGTTTTTTTCTCCCTACCTACGATTTTGCCAGCGTGCATCCAAGACATTGGAAGGGGTACATCGCTAGAGAAAGTAAATGAAGTATACTAAATGTGAAATTACCTTCAAAATATAAAGTGCAAAATAGGTGTTTTCTTAACAGATTATACAATAAAGTGCTTTTTAGTTTTTATTTTTGTTTATTTATGAAATTATTCTTTTGGTTACTGTAAAGTTAGTAGTGGGTTTGCATAAGGAAAACCAGGTAATATGGTTTCAACGGTGACAATATCAATATAACATACAAAAGGTACGAGAAACTACATAGCAAATACTTAATTGATATTTCAAAAGCTCTTTCCAAATTCATCAATAATTTTATATGTAGACAGTGACAACAACTCCAGCTTTCCGTAACAAGCAAAAATTATGATAATAACTGAATTATTGTCACTAATGGAGTTTCATCAAATCGTATTATCGAATTTTGCATCTATTTATAAGAACACTGTGATGGGATAACTGAAACAGACTCAATTACGTATAGTGAAAATTCAAAGCTTTTCAAGTATAAATAGA
>NW_020439464.1:20258-28183 GCF_000699045.2 Agrilus planipennis | reverse complement strand
TATTATTATTATTATTATTATTAATGTTTTATTTTTCATTCATTTCATTAACAACAATTTGACTATAGTGATGTATCAATACGTTAATTCATTTGTGCACTCATTATTGCGAATTAACAACAAACTTCACAATGTATTTTAATTTTAATATATAGGCATATGTGTATTATATGTGTGTTAGAAACAAAGTCTACCAACAACCATGGTTAGCTGTAGTCATTTGAAGACTAGTATGAAACGACTATTGCTACCTGTGGTCGTTTGACGATGTAAAAAGTCCTAGCCTTTCCCTAGGTTTCTGCATTGCATCAGGAGTTTACACAATGTTGTTTAAGTATCAACATTATAAGGTCGTCAGTCCTAAGACTGGTTGGACACGCACATCCAGTATTCCCTATTCTGTTGTGTTTCGTTCGTCTTCGATTTTTGCCTATTCCAAGAAAATGGATCAAAGAATCTGTGTTAAATTTAGATTTAAGAGGATGTAAATGACGAAGCAAAGAAAATAGTATTGGCCAATCGTTGAATCACCGTTAGAGAACTTGCTGAGGACCTAAATTATCGAGTGGCTCCTGCCATTCGATTTTTACCAATGATTTGGGCATGAAATGGGTTGCCGCGAAATTTGTATCAAAATGGCTCAATTTCGACCAAAACAGCATTGCATTAACATTACTAAGGAGCTGTTGGACTCTGTCCGCGACGACCCATATTTGCTCCAGAGGGTCATAACTGGTAACGAATCATGGGTTAATGGTTATGACATGGATACCAAAGCTCAATCATTCCAACGGAAGCTACCGCACGAGCCAAGACCGAAAAAAGCTCGCCAAGTTAAGACGAATATGAAGGTTTTGCTTACATATTTCTTCGATTGCAGGGGCATGCCACATCATGAGTTCTTACCACACGGTAGAATGGTCAATAAGGAATATTACTTGCAAGTTATGCGCAATTTGTGCGAAGCAATCGGCCAGAAACGTCCGGATTTATGGAAGAACAAAAATTGGCTTTTGCACCACGATAACATCCCTGCTCATACATCATTATTTGTGCACGAATTTTTGACCAAAAACAACATAATAATAATGCCGCAACCACCGTATTCGCCAGATCTGACCCCCTGTGACTTTTTCTTATTCCGAAACTGAAGAGGCCCCTGAAAGGACGACGCTACGTTATGATTGAGGAGATAAAGACGGCATCGAAGGAGAAGCTAAAGAATATCACAAAAAAGATTTTTGAAGTGTTTCGAGGATTGGAAAAAACGTTGGCACAAGTGTATAATATCCAGTGAGAATTACTTAAAGCGGACAAAACACAAAGTTCGCGATACTTTTTGAACAGACCTCATATGTATGCATACAATTTATTGTCTTTCCTGTAATATATTGTGTATTTGTGCTATAATAATTCAATAATATTGACTTTCCAATTTTATCAGCATTATGTGCTTATAAAAGTTTTAACTTTTCAAAACTTGGAGTAATTTCTTTCAAGCTTAATGCGATCGTAATGTTAAACTTCAATTCCAATGCGTTTCCACTTTTCTGAATGTTTAAAGTTGATTTTTTAGTGTCAGTCACATGCACTCCGAGTTCTATTCACTTCAGAACTGTGTCTCGTCGAGAAAACTGAAAAGTTTGCCTCATCAATTGAAATATTCGAGACAGCGTAATTTCACGTTATACATATATGCACGTGGGATATGTTCTGTGTAGAAAGACACATATTTAGACCACGCAATAACCTCTGTGTGAGTTTTACTAGTAGTAGCTGTAAATATAAATATAACAGTAATGAAATACAGCAGGTAACATGGTATAAAGGAAATTCGGTATAATGGAATGGCATATTAATTATGCTAGGTCGCCATATCCCTACTATAGATAAACCTCGCCTTTGATTATATAAACAGATGTCCATTGACCTTAAAGAATATATATGTACGTACTAAGTTCATTTTTTTAATGACATGAACATAAATTTTCTCATGAACGCTCAAGGAAATATTTTTACATCGACTAAGATAAATCGTCCATCTTCACTACTGCATCTCGCTGCAGAGGGATGCTTCGTATCCTGTTAAAGATTGATGAGTGACCCTCGTTTGCCTTAAGTTTTTGTTCTATAAGGCGGTCAAACAGCGGCAAATTCATCTATTACGGAGACACTGCTTTTTATCAGCTTTTTTATGAGAACATGATTGAGTGGTGATGAGATTACACCTTTTTTTAAGTAAACTAAAACGACCTTATGAAATGCACTAACAATATCTGTGGTATACGTAGAGACAATGTGAATTTTACGTAAACTGTGTGTTAACTGATTAACCAAAGTAAAATACGGTGTATTTGGAATTGATTTGATACCTTTCGTCTTATTTAATAAGATTACTGTTAAGACGGTTAAGAGAAATATTATTTTTCATTGAACAAGGCTGCAGTTAGCCTTATCGATTGTTGTCATGTTACTATAGGTAAGGTAATTTAAGATATTATCGAAAATTGTCAAATTACTTAAAAAGCATTGATGATTTGAAATTATCGCATTATCGAGAACTTTTTTGAAGGAACTGAAAACACTGATTAAAAAGCTTCGAAATTTACTCGCTTGTTGGTAATCAAAACAACAGGTAAAAAGTTTCTCATAAACTGTTACTGTTATTGATATGTAACAACTGTTTCGCCAAGTACTGTCTGAGAAATTCAATGTAACATCAATGAAACATCAACTTGTTCGTTAAAATCTTATTATTTTGTAGTTTTGACCGAGAGATAACAGAAAACTTTAAAGAATACCGAATCTCGTGCCGCATATACAGGGTGTAAGAGAAATAAGTACGCAGCTTGCAGGTGATACGGCACTATAAAGCAAAAAACTACGTAAATGTTTTTAAAATAGCAGAGAATGCTGCCTCTTCTCATGTCCTTCTCCTCTTTATCATTTGTAGTTAGTGCAAGCCCTTCTTGAAACTGATTTTCAGTCGTGAGTAGACATGAGTAGATTTGTTATAGTAATTTCGAAAAAAAAAAAGGTGCATACCTTAATTTTTTTCATTGGTTATTGTTTACAGACAAATTTGCTTCACGCTGGAGAGAATTTTGAGTTTTCTCGATAATTATTAGTAGTGCGACACAAATTCGCGACTACAAGAACTGTTTTCGGTAAATGTCTGCTACGAAATTTTTGAAGAATTGTTTGACTTTTTTACATTAACATAGCGCCTGTGATGTATTTATTTAATTTATTTAGTCTGAACATTATGTATAATACTAAATTGTTTATCTCATTAGACGTTCGATAATTAGTACTGTTTACAATTTCCGTTGGTGTACCTGCAGAGTTTTTATTGCTGTACGCTATTCGGAGATACCTACGTTGCCAGTTCACGCACAGGACCGGCTTCAGATTGTAAACTGAACTGTTTATTGCATGTAGTGTACATTCTCCAAAAATCTGCACTTATTTCTGTTATACCTTGTAGGGAGCTTAACTTATCAATAACCTATTAAAAGTTCATCAGTTGTTAAACCGTTCGTTGCGGTGAAAATAATGTAGGAAAGGTGGTGCCCGTTTGCATGTAATGTAATTGACAGCTGATCGATCCACGAAAAATTGGCCTAATTAAACGTGATTTCTAGTGTCTTCGATCGGCCTTCTCATGAGCTCATCCACGTCCCACGGCATGTAACCATTAGCAAAACACGCTCTAATAATAATAGATTCAACGAACTGATTTTAATGACTCGTTTAGTGCGTTATGACCTAAATAAAATGTATGCTCTGAATATACGTCGTACATCTTCGCAATTAGTTTGACGTTTAAATTGCGACCCCGATAACATAAATTATTATTTACCTAACACGTACCTGTGTACCTATGTGACTTTAACAAAAAAAAAAACAACAAAGAGGCTATCTATAAATTACGTAAGGCAAATTTCATTAATATTTCACACCCCGCCTCTACTCACAGGACTGTAATATCTGGCTCGGTTCCACCCCTCCCTATTCTATTACATAAGACGTGAATTGTCATAAATAGTGTTTTAGGCATAAATTAAGAACTAGCGTTTTAAAAATTTCATCAGACTTTATTAAGCAGTTGGTTAAAATCCAATTTTTCTTTGTAATTATAACAGTTGCTGCAATCACCTCTCATATACTATATATATAGATATTAATTTCCGGAACTAGCTGACTGTTAAAATCCTTAATTAAAACATCGAAGGTGTCATTGGCTCACGTTTGATAATCAGGGTGAATTTATTAATACGAATATTGATTTAAAAATAAACAATACTGATGTATTGGAAGAATGTGGATGGGTCTAAATTTCTCTACCCGGGTGTATATTTGGTCGCATACACATGCATCATGAAAATGTCACCGAAATTAAAATACAAGTGGTTTGCTCCACCGACACTGAGAGATAGTGACACAAAATCCTGGCTCATTTTTTACGAATACGGCACCCTTTCAGAGGTCGAATTACGTACCTGATTAATGAAAAGGAAATAACCGTCATAGCGCTGATGGTCGTCGGAGCATAATCACAGGACGAAGTATCGGACTTGTCTGATAAATGAAGGGGTTTTAACGATTTTTTACACAAAGAATCTTCTATTTTCCAGTAGTTTATGGAAAACAACCCGACCGAAGCAAAATGCCTGACTCATGCAGTAGGGCTTAGAATCATTACGACCATCATTCTCCTTTAACTGATTACGCAATTCGATCTTTGAAAGGTTGCTGTAATTACTTGTAAAAAATGAGTCAGAATTTCGTGTTATTATCCCGCGGTCTGACCGGCCAAATTTGGGCGGGCTCAGTTAGTAGATAAAAATATATAGTTATATTAAATATTAGAACTTCCGCCAATAATCATTTTTGATGTTTTTTCATATCCCTAGGATGGTAATGATTACCATTTTTATTTCTTCATGTAGAATACAGAGTGCTTTAGATTCGAAGCATCGAGAGAAACCCAAATTTAAAATAATTGTGATTTAATGACAGCTTTTTTTAAAATTTTTCCGTATGATCCACTCAAACAGCTGCTTTATATGCGCTTGACAAACTTTGTCAGGTAAACATGATGTAAATAAGATTCTAAATAATATACCTGATTGTATTTATTATATTTTACGGCGAAGACGTAACTTGATTTTACTGATTTCATGGAAAAATATGTAAATTTAAATGAGAATTTTTAGAACGCGGATGCATTATAAATAATAATCAATGGAGAGTCGAAACGTAGTCAAGAGGCACGTGTCTCATCCCAATGCATAAGCAAGGGGAAGAAATAATTCAACACTCCCTTTGTAAATGTTTTATAGTCAAATGCCGCTGCTTAAGGTGGCTGAAGGGAAACAAATATAAAGGAATTGAGGGTTTTCATGCTGTATAAGAAAACGAAAAGGTTTACGGCTTTAATGTTGACAAAATTTCCAATGTAACATTATATTTGAATAATCACTGAAAAGAAAAACCTTTTAAAAAATTCACAGATCTCGTATCTTACGCAAGTATCTTAGGCGTATTGAAAATACCAGACACAGCTGCTGGAGTCCAAAATAGTGATCTTTGCTATTTAAATTTGATCCTATGATTTGTATCGCCGTTTGTGATTAGTAGTTAAATTTGTAAACAAAATAATACCAGGGACTACAAGTTGCCTTTTACAGGAATTTAATCGAAATTTCTTACGATATGCGTTAGTGTTGCTGCTTAAAGTCTCTAAATCGTCCCCTCTATAACTGAGAGATTCCTTTATAACCAGAAACTGCTCAATAAAGTACGAGGGTGGATTGATAAGTTTCCGGCCTGACCAAGAAAAACAAGGTTTTAAAAATTTTTTTTTTTTATTTCTCAACATAATCTCCTCCAAGGCTGATACATTTCTCATAGCGGTGTTCCAGTCTATTAATGCCATCTCTATAGACTGATTCGTCAAGCTCCTCAAAATAACCATTTACAGCTTCGATTACTTCTTCATTGTCCGCAAATCTCTTACCGCCAAGCCATTTTTTGAGATTAGGGAACAGAAAATAGTCACTCGGGGCTAGGTCTGGAGAGTAAGGAGGGTGCGGCATCAATTCAAACTTTAGATCGTTGATTTTAGCCGTCGCAACGATTGACGTGTGCGCTGGTGCGTTATCGTGATGAAACAAGATTTTTTTCTTCGCCAGATGAGGTCGTTTAATTTTCACCTCGTGGCTCAAACGTTGCAATAAGTCTGCGTAGTATTGACCAGTGATAGTATTACCCTTTGCAAGGTAATCAATGTATATAATACCTCTTGCATCCCAAAAAACAGTAGCCATAACCTTGTTCGCCGAAAAAATTGTTTTTGCCTTCTTTGGAGTTGGTTCCCCTGGTCCAATCCACTGTTTAGACTGTTCTTTGGTTTCAGGAGTGTAGTGGTGGACCCACGTTTCGTCAACGGTTACGAATCGACGCAAAAATTCGCTTGGATTACGCTTATACAATGACAAATTTGCGGTAGAAATGTTTTTTCGAATCAATTTTTGGTCGACTGTTAGCAAACGCGGCACCCATCTTGCACAGAGCTTTTCCATATGCAAATGTTGGTGCAAAATATGTTGCACACGTTCATATGACATCTTACAGGTCTCAGCTATCTCACGCACTTTCAATCTGCGGTCTCCCAGCACTATTTGATGAATTTTTTCGATCATATCTGGAGTTGTGACCTCAACGGGGCGTCCTGAGCGAGGCCCATCAGAGGTGCTCACACGACCCTTTTTAAACTCGGAAACCCACTGCTTAACGGTTGAATATGACGGGGAGGATGTCCCCAGTGTTGAGTCCATCTCTTTTTTAATTTCCTTCGGCGTTAACCCCTTCAAATAAAAGTATTTGATGACAGCACGATTTTCCTGCTTTTCCATTTTTACGAAAACCACAGAGGCGTCTTGTTCAGCGTGCTGTCAAACCTACACTAGCAAGGAGATCGGGCTGAAACTATAGCTACAAGCTATCCAAGGATGGTACTATAGAATGTCACCTCAAGGTAGGCCTAGTGGCGTCATCTCTTGGTTAGGCCGGAAACTTATCAATCCGCCCTCGTATAAAGCAATACGATTTGGGTTTGAATTTCGAAGGCCGCCATTCCGGAATTCTTGTTCCAGTACGCCATATACTAACTACGTAACAAAACCCAACGAACCCAGATTGCAGCGTTATTATATGTACTAGCGCATCGATATTTTTCAATCATCGAATATTTATCCTTTATCTCTTTATTTACATTTACTTCTGACCTAGAGTAAGAGGCATAGCAGCCTTCGAACGTCGACCCCGATCGATCATTAGGTCTGTCACTCGACGATTTTATTTTTTATGAGATAGATCCCACCATTCCAGAAGTATTTTCGCTTCGCTTTTTCGCGCGAGTGCCCATCCTTCCCTTTAGTGTTGGGCCACCCTCTTCACAGTTCATCTCCCCAACCTCCCTCCCTCACCTCTTTACCTATCTCCCACTCAACCCTCTCTCCTGCCCCAAACTTCTCCCATCTTCACCCGGTAGTCATAACCACTACCATCTCGAATAGGCTTTTTAGTCGGTAGGCGCTCCCACCAGGAATGAATCCGACACTACCCTCCTTGGGGGTGTCTTTAGAAGATTTCTCATCCTCGAGGTTAAAATAAACAAAAAAAAAATTGTTTGTCTGTAAAGTCGGTTTACTGACGATAGTTGAACGTAACAACGTTATAAGAAAATACTGATGGAATGGTTTCATTTTTCAAAAGAAAATTTTAATTTTATTTGTTTGATAGATATTTTGTATGGATATAGAGAAGGAGGTAAATGGAAATGTATTATTGTATAGCAGCTGTCCACGCGGACGCATCGCTCACTCAAGTAGGAGAGAGACAGATGTCGAACGCTGCCG
>NW_020439464.1:0-13840 GCF_000699045.2 Agrilus planipennis | reverse complement strand
AGCTGTCCACGCGGACGCATCGCTCACTCAAGTAGGAGAGAGACAGATGTCGAACGCTGCCGAACGCGGAGGCCGATTGTGCCTCTTTGTCGCTCGTTCCGCGCTCTCGCTTACACTTCAAACCTTAAATGGAACGCCTCAGAGCGAGGTAACGCCGCATGAGTCATGTTTTTTCGTGCGTGCATCGAATTATAAGACGTTGTCACGTCAAAAAAAAAGAAGTATTTTCAATACTAAAACATTCATGTTACAAGAATGGTGGAGTCAGACATGTAACCGAATGTAATGTAAGTTAATTGTTGGGTTCAAGTTGTTGGCGTATAATGAATGTACAAACTCTGCCCGAAATTGATGCTGCTAAACAATATAAAGTCACTTACTTTGGGGTTAGGCAGTTCTCCGCTTTGCAGACTGGCCATGTAACATCGCAACCGAAATTGTTCGCAGTGTAGTCGTTCCAAATTTTCCTCCCATTGCACCACTTGATTAGCCAGTTGCTGCCGAGCTTCAACATCCCCCACTACAGACTGTTGTAATTCGGCCATGTGTTTCAGCTTGTGATCCTGGAACAATTTCAGAAATTCTTTTTAATTCATCAGAACTATGCGGTTACGGTTTTGACTGATAATAAGTTATTCATGTCCGGATTAATAATGTTACTATGTGAAAGTTTGATAGTCAGTGCGGTTAATATGTTGGGTTGAGGATAAGGAACTCCGGAGGGACCCTATAAAGACTAAAATAAATAGAACAATTTCCGAACTAAACATGTTCAACAATTCTGCTTAATTCCCATCTGCATTGATACGTATTATAAAGGGGTAAAGTTTGTCAGTTTGATGGTACGAGGTAATATTCCGATTTCAAATAAGGGTAAATATATACAGGGTGGAACATTGAAAACAATAAGTGCAATTTGGTATCATTTAGCATAATTTTTGTGCAGAAGGCTCAGACACATCAACTTTGCTTGTAAAGGGGACATCTAAATTCAATTTTTGTGTTCATGCGTTTCCAACCAGTCTTGGATTGATGACCTTATGATGATGATGATTCATGTTATTTCAACCCCAAAGCGAAGAGCAACATCATCCTTGAATTTTTAAATGCAAGGTCAGGTCAAACTACGACCATAATGGTCATTTAATTCCTTGTTTAACAATTTCTTATTTTTTGAAATTGGATCATTAACCTTAGAGAAACTACGCCTTCAATATGACATTAATTAATTAAGTCACATTAAGAAAAGTAAAGTTAAGCAAGATTTAGTTTCGATGGTGTTTTGTTCGAAATGTGGTGTTACAGGCGAATGATGAGGATACCGTGGATAGAAATGAAGAGGTATTAGAAAGAGTAAGAGAACAGAGGACCTTATGGAAGTCAATAAAAAATAGGCGAGATAGGTTAGTAGGACACCTTCTCAAGGTCTAGTCAGAGACATATTAGAGGTAGAAGTGGGAGTTAGGAGGGGTGGATGTAGACCTATATGTGGTATCGGGAGCGTGTAGAATTAATTAATAAAGTCAAGTTAGGTACTAATAGAAAATAAGATATTACTTAAAATGTTATGAATAAAGACAGCGAATGCTCGAACAACGATTTATAGTTTTATGGTACTCTACCCATGGGGGTAGCAGGTAGCGCGTTTGGAANGCAAAAGGTGTTGGACCAGAACGGTCAATATATAATTTAATAAAGTATTTGTTTATTATACGAAAACTGTCTTTCATTTCCACAAAGAAAAACGAAATGACTTTCCGAACAACCCTTTACCTTCGTATTTTCTAATTAAAACACCTTTCAGTTTATTAAAAACTCTTTTTGTTTTTCTAACCGCGCGGTTAATTGCCTTTTTGCCATGTTAGATTTATTTCCTAGGTAACTTCTATCGATTGCAATTGAAATTACTTGAAAGGAAATTTTTGAAGTTCCTCAAGCGCTAACTCTAAGTAAAAGATTACGGAGCGAAGGGAAGTAAGCAATTTCCACTTTACACAAACCAAATAGGTTCTTTAGTTTTTAAAGTGCACTAGTGCGAATTCATTAAATTGAATTTGCCGATACTCTCGGCAAACTCTTGCTTTGTAAACAGCGCTCTATTTGCAACATTTCTGTTTATTAATACATGTATATTAGATCGATATATTCAAATCAACGCGCAAATCGTGCTCATTAAAATTGTATGACAACATTTGGAGATGTGCATCCCATTATTTAGAAAATTCAATCGGAATTTCATTAGTTCCAACGCATGTTTTGCTTTACAATGGCTTTTCAAACAAATATACGCATGTGACGATTTTTATTTTGAGAATTGGAAACATCTAGAAAATGCATGTTTATTTACCCTTATTATGGAAAGCCAGAAAACACGAAGATATTTCTGAAATTATAATAATAATGCTTAATTTATTTATAAAAATATAAGCACTTTATGTGAGTTGCTGTTTGTGTGTTTTTTTTTTAATAATAGAAACAAAAGGCTTCACTCATACGAATAATTTTACGAATTAAATATCAAAAAATCAAAATTAAATATATTTAGAGTAAGTATTAATTGAAATTTGTAAATTATCATAATATCGTTGAAACGTTCAAAATTGGCGTAGTACACAATAAAACTGTCGCATGTACTTCCTTCTTTCATCTTACTATTTAGACGACCACAGAAAAGAGATGTCAGGTAAGAATTGCAGCGAACGCTAATAAAGAAAAAGGAATAACGATACACCAATTGATGTTTAACAGAAAGAGATGCAGAAAAGCAGAATTTGAGCATGTTACCCGCATCGGACTTTCAACATTCTCAGGAATTTAAAGTCGTTTCTTTAAAGATATAATTCCAAGCAGGCAGTTATAAAGCCGACCCTAATCTTTTGCCTACTTAAGCAGCCTCTAACCGCTGCACAGCTTACTATTATTCGGTTATCTCTTTTCACTTTGTCTGTACTACTCATGAAGCATTTCCTAACTTAACAAGGGCGTGTTCAAAAAGGCAGCAAATGACTACAGTCCCAAGTGGAAATTAGAAAGAATATACGTCCATTCTCGCAGATAATTTATTGTAATTTTTGCCAATTTTGATCGTACGAACTATAGCTGTTATCGTCACAAAAACCTGCCCAGTGCGTACACATGAAGATGGAATTTGTAAGATTGCTCTGTCGATTAACAGAGAAAAATTAAAACTTACATTAAAAAACAATCCAGAACGAATTAATTAATTCTTGATTATCAGATCCATATTTTGTAAGTCCTTTATTGAACTACTAACTGCTTCGTAACTTGTGTTTGATTGCGAACACCACTGAAAATTACAATAAATTTCTATTAAGTTTGATTGATATGCATGGATTTAATTGCCACAGATACAACGAGCGCCGTTTACAAATTTTTGCGACCTAATCAATCAGTCTTCGATTATTAATTTCCTGGAACTTTTGTAAAGCCTTGAACTGAATTCTGAAGACCTTGCGTATTCTAGGACTTCTTGACGTTAATAGAAACTTTTTAGATTCGATCGCCCAGAAAGCTCATTCATTGAAGGCTCACAGGGAAACTGTATGTAGCAAACTTTTCTGTATCTTAAAAATCTCCAAGGAGAATGCCTTAGGTTGGAAAAAGTCTCTTAAAATGTCGCAGCTTTCATCAAAAACATGCATTACCCACGGGACTTGTTCTCTAAGAGCCGCACACTTAAGAATACAAGAAACATGAAAAGATTGGCAATGGATAAACGATGTATGTATATGAATTATTACCTAACTTTTGCAACAAATGAAACATAAGAAACGACCAAAGAATGCACCTATTTGTGTAACGAATTTTTGATATTTGGAAAAATTAAAGTTAAATTATATAACCTTAAATTAATTCTCCATTTTACGTACTAAACAAGAGAACAGTAGGTAATTTCGATAAATAATTTGTTGTTATTATTAATTTGGTTTGGCTTTTCGCATATATAAGGTGAATTCATTATAAAAGAGGCACATGACCATCAATGTACAATACAATTCCAATACAGTCCGCGTTTCGCGTACGTGAAGGCCCATGAGATTTAGCAATAACTATAACAGTAGATATTGCTACAGCTAAATTTTATATAGATTGGGTCCGTGGGTTCGTACCTACATTCTCATTTTACTGTGGGGCAAACTGTAAACCGTGACGGAGCATTTGAACATATGCAAGGTGTGCGCGAAGATGGTCCCAACAGTGCTCACTGGCGACCAGAAATTGCGGCGAGTGAAGTGTGACAAGAAAATTTAAACATGGGTGAAAGTGACCCCCAAGTTTTGAAAAACGTAATCACAGGTGACTAGTCATGGATCTTTGAGTATGATCTCGAGACAAAGAGGCAATCTTCCGACTGGCACACGCCGGCGTCTCCTCGCCCAAAAAAGGGAAGAATGAACAAATCCAAAGTGAAAACGATGCTCATTGTCTTTTTTGACATGAAAGGCATCGTCCACCATGAATTTGTTCCTCCTGGACAAACCGTCAACGCTAAGTTTTACGTGGAAGTGCTCAAGAGACTCAAACGAAGGGTTAATCGGATCCGTCAAGACATCGCAGCCGACTGGAAGTTGCACCACGACAACGCCCCTGCTCACACCGCCATTCTTGTGAACAGCTACCTGACCAACGCCAGCATCGCAACGCTTCCGCAGCCGCCCTACAGCCCAGATGTGGCCCCCTCGGACTTTCGTTTCGTTTGCTCACCTGAAAAGGCCGATGAAAGACGAGCCTTTTGAGACAACAGAGGGGATCCAAGCAGCATGCACCGCGGCTCTTAAGGCTATTCCGGAGAATGCCTTCCGTGACGACTTCAATGCTTGCAAATCGCGCTGGCAGCGCTGCATCGACGCAGAAGGAGCATATTTTGAAAGTTTTTAAAGAATTGTAACGATTGGCTCAATAAATTTTTTTTAATCGACTCAGTCCTATTACTTTCCGGACAAACCCTGTATGTCTATCTCTTAGGGATAACCCACAATAACCATTTTTATCCTTTACTTTTTACGAGAAATAATGGCTTATTTACGAAGTGATTTTAAGCAATACAGCATGAATCCTTATCCAATTAAGTACTCTTAAATACATTGTGCATTTAATATAGATCAATATGTCCCTTTACAGCATGTAATTTAAGTTAATAAGGGACATAGCGGTTGCGGCGGTACCGGCCGGTTTGTATTGTCTAATGATAAAAAAGCTGTGATTGTTGTATATAAAGACATTCCATAGTATATTTACTATCAGCATTGCACCCGTGCGAAGCATAGTGTACAAATATTACCATTAAACCAACTCCCTAACCCCTATCCCGGTATGTTTGTGTGTTTGAAGAAATTTCACTTCAGTCGCATGTTGTATAATTACTCGTTGTATTTTTTCTGTGCTAGCCTACGAACTTTTCAGCCCGTCTGTTAGAGTTCCATTGAATAATTGGAGGTACTACTTCAGACTCTAATACATCCCAGTTGTTTTCCGTATATCACATGGATAAATCATCATTTTTGGTCTAACAAGAGACTTCATTACTTTAGAAAACGTCGATCGACGAAGCGCTGCGCTAATTTTAATTTTAAGTATGTGTACCTTACTCTTGGTACTAGCAGTATTTTGGCGAGCACATAGATATACAAATATTTGTTCGCGAAGTCAGTAAAATTAGGGTTCAATATAAAAGCTGCTTCGTGCTCGAGGGAGTGTTATTAAAGCTGTAATGTAGAGCTACACAGGAGGCGCCAGAAAGTCTGCGGGCTACGCCATTGTGCAGAGTAATATTAAAACTTTGCAAAAGAACGACAGAGCGCGCAAAACTTCAATGTGCAGTACTATTTTTGTCCACAAAGGATATTTTTATATCCTGTACATCATAATAAATCTTGTTTGAGATTTAACTACACAGAAACTATGATATACTTTTCCATAAAACGAAAAAGGAATGATTAATTCTATTTCCAGTTTTCTTGGTATAAGATTTATGTTTTTGAAGGTACTGGTTTAAGTCGCCATAATATTTTCCTACATCAGAAGTAACAAGAAATGAAGAAATATTATCGTGTATTCGTAAATTCTAAGGGCAGGATTTTTCGTATTAGCAATGAAACTTCGAACTTTACGAAAAAACAAACCGAGCATGCTTAAATGCATATGTGTGTCAAAAAGACTACATGCATGCACTACAATTATTACTGTTTCTGAACGAAAGCCGCAGGCATCAAACGAGACATTTCGCAAAGGAAGCTTGCGAGAAGTTTCCGGAAATAAGCAGGAATTATTAATATGCACCCAACTTACGATGCGACGGGTTTTAGTCGATGAAATTTCGGCTATTTGACCACCAAAAGTGATTCTTAAGTATATACCTATGGGAAATTATCACTTTATTTATTATTGTTGGCTTTTTTATAGTATGTTCCTTTTAACATTCTAACAACGGATTAAGTTCTTTGTGAGTACTCTATCAAATTTATGAGACGTGGATTATGATATCCATCTTATTTGATACGATCAGCATGCCTTGTACAGTCTCGTTTAATAATAGCCGACCAAACCGAAGATGTATAATGGCTTAAGGGTGTTAAGAAATACACAAAATCAAAATTGATAGATATTGTAACTACTTTTTAATTCTCAACAACTTTTCTTTATGAAGGTTTCACCTATTTTCAAAAATAAAAGTACACAGTACTGTTACACAAATTTAATATTTTATGCAAAACAAAACAAAATGGAAAATATATTTGAGAATACCAAAAACGATCAAGATACAAGTAACTATACAAAATATACGGTAACTATAGTACAGATACCGGTACTTTGTTTCTTATTAAACTGGATCCCATATTTAATTAAATGAGATTCCGATAGATTCACTTATTATTATTGTCTAATAAATTGATAACGACCTAGCTGTTATTAATTAAAAATGCACTTTCCAGCGGAAATGTTATCTACCAATTTAATTACAAAACTAATACTTAATGATATCTTGGTACGAAAAATTGATTTCATTTACGGAAATTTTTTACTGTCGGATGTGAAGCATTTAATTTGAGAGCGATGCAGCTGCAATTAAAAAAGTAGGCTAAGGCCAGAGAAATAAAATTGTCCGATGGAAAGAAAAAAAAATACAGTACAAATTGTGCTGTCACAAAGTTAATTCTCGAAGTCTGGTGAAATGTTGGGTTATTTAACTTTTGGTTCTAAAGTTTAAGTCTCAAAAGGCCGTGTGTTGTTTCAGAAAATTATTTATGCCGACAAATTTTCTGATTAAGTAAACTTTTGTTATTCTTTTATGAAATCATTACCTGAAGAGAAGAATTTCATTTTAAGATGCAAACAAAAAAATTCCTTGATATTTGTATAGAACAAAGTGGACATTTAGACATATTTAGTAAAATTAAAGCTCCTAGCGCTGTTGCATTCGTTCACTTTAAATGAACAAGGGAAAAGTCTAAAATAATAAAGATATTTTAGTATCTATAGAAATTTAATGTCCTAACTCCCATCAACAATAAAAATAGGGCAGGATCTTATCAGACAGACTCTAACGCAGCTCAAACTTGATTATCACAAAATCTTTATTAAAGCAAGCTAGTAAAGAATTGATTTTTTGGGAGTTGCGGTATTTCAGATTTTCCTAAAGGTGGGCTTCTATAGAGAGACTAATTAACATTGTTCTACATTGATAAGCTGAACAAACTCTTCTTTTCTTATTTAGAAGATACCCACATTAGCTAATTTTTCGTTTTGTTTCGCTATTTCGTATGTTTTGGTCCCAAATATAATATAGGCTGTAGTCCTATGGTATGGTTACAGCGTTCACAAAAAAAGAATAGACAAAGAAATCACTACCAAAAAAATAAAGGATGAGTTGAGAAATAAAAAAAAAAAATTTTTAAAAACCTTGTTTTTCTTGGTCAGGCCGGAAACTTATCAATCCACCCTCGTATAATATAGGCTGTAGTCCTATGGTATGGTTACAGCGTTCACAAAAAAAGAATAGACAAAGAAATCACTACCAAAAAAATAAAGGATGAGTTGGTAAGTATCGACACGAAGGCAGGAAGTGAAGAAGTAATAATTATGAGTGTAAACATGAGAGAAAATAAAGAAGAAAATTTTGAAAGGATGGGAAAAATCATAGAAGAAAGTAAAGGAAAACCGATAATAATAGGAAAAGACTTTAACGCTAAAACAAGGAGAAAAAGTGGCAAAGTAAAACATGAGACAAGAATAGAATTTAAAAATTCAGACGACCAAACTCTAAATGAAGTTGGGAAAAAACTAATAAACTGGATGGAAGAGCAAGGTCAGTACACAATAAATGAAAAGCGCTTGTATGACGCAGCAGGATAATCGGCGATTGACTATGTGATAAGAAACAGAATTGGAGAAGAGAAAATCAAAACAATGGAAGTTAAATAAGGGACAGCATCGGATCACCTAATAATACAAATTGAGCTGAATGTCGATACAAAGGAAGTAAAGGAACAGGAAAAAGACAGAGAACTAATAATATGGAATGACTCAATAAAGCAGGACCAGCAAGGACCTGGAAAGATCTGAATGAGGAGAGTATCGAGGACTTCANGGTACTCTACCCATGGGGGTAGCAGGTAGCGCGTTTGGAAGTTGGTGATTGATGTTAAGGAAGTCGTTGTTCAGATTGAAAAGAAGAAGGTTGTTCGAGGATCGCGTATGCTTTCTTGTAAATATCAGCTCTGTATATACTTGTAAATAAATAAGAAAAAAGGACACTACGATTTTGAGTAACGTTTATGCTATCAAATTAAATCCCTACATATATTAGATTACTGATCGCAAATTATTAAGGATATGGGATGTTCTAGTGTTAGGGAAATGCGAAGATTAACTCAGGATAGGAAAGAGTGGAGGTACGTGTCCAACCAGTTTTAGGACTGACGACCTTATGATGATGATGGTGATGGTTTTGCATGTCAAATGTGACTCTATACATGTCAGGTGAATTATATAGAGGTGTATTTTCTGCTTAGAATATCGGTTAAATTAAATACATCAGCTTCTCGGTCCAACTATGAAATACCTACTACACTTTTCAGCAAATATTTATAGATGACGAGTTAGTTTCTCTTTTTTTTTACTAAATTAGTGTATAGTGCTTGAACGTCCGTATAGCACTGTCACGTTAACCAATTTGTTAGTGAAACAAACAAAGAACAGTTTCAGTAGTAAGAAAACAAAAAATTTCATTTGAAGTAGTTTAAAGAACTTAATAATATTCATTACTTTTTAACGATTTAATAAAAAAGTTTCGGATTCTCAGAATACAAGTAAAAGGACTCATACGTTACGATCATGCCTAACTGCTTCAAATTAATTTACTTGAAGGAATATAGCATATTTAAATCCTTGAGACTTTATTGTGTAAAAAAGTTTTCATGTACGAAAAATGTTTTAGAGTTATACGCTAACTAAAAATATCATACAACAATAAAGAGAAATCTATTTCTGATACAAAGAAAAGTGGTTATAAATTACGAATTATCAGGAAATTTTAGGCAAGTAAACATGAAACATAGCACTTCTATGAAATTATCCTCTTGATTGAACATTAAAACTGTTCTCCGTAGTCAGGTAATTATTTGAGTTATTTTGATCTGAAGGTAGTCATTAGCAACTTTATTTACTTTATTGCGTATCCTTAATTTAAACTAATTAGTCTTACGAATTCTTCAGTTATAATGCTTCAGCAGTCATTTAATGCTAAATAAAAAGATAATTTTAATGGCATACTGTCACAATTTATAAACAATTCAAAGTACAAAAACGACGTTTCGACTGCATTTTAAACAGCCCTTTTCAAATTAATAGTTGGAAGCAGCGTCTATAAAGTTAAACAGTAACTTATGCTAGTAAAAGGGTTGTTTAAAATACAGCCGAAACGTCGCGTCGTCGGTGTAGATACATTAAGTTGTTAATAGACTGTGATAGTATGCCATTAAAACTATCTTTTTATTGAGAATTGTTCAGTCATTCGCTTTATTTAATGCTATACTTCGTTTAGTTTCTGTAGCGATGTGGCCTTCAGTTTGACCGGCGCAAAGTAGAGAAGAACAGCACTAGGCTAGAAAAGAAAGGAGACAACTCTCGGTCAAACTCTTAACCGGCGAGGAGCGTATATTCCGTACAGTACTGCACGGAAAAATTGACCATTTTATCAACTACAATTGCATTGCTCAAATGTGCTGTTATTGGTACCAATTACTACTGAAAATATTAACGAGATGTTTATTTATATTTGAAGACATATTAAAGGCTTTAAAGCTTGTGTTCGAGTCGCACTACTATTCATGATCGAACAAAACTTTTGGCAGGTACTGTATGAAAAAGTATGATTAATGAACAAGAGTCGAAAGTATAATAAGCTTTTTTCTCCCTACCTACGATTTTGCCAGCGCGCATCCAAGACATTGGAAGTGGAAGTAAATGAAGTTATAGTTTGATCCTAATTTTTATATTTTCCGTAAGAAACATTCGTTGTCAAGAAAACACGATCTCTGCGCGATAATCTAATGTTGGAGTAATCCTTAAAAAAATGAATAAATAAAAATGCCGACACTTTAGAAAGTATCTTTTCCGTTTAGAAACATAAATTGATGCAAAAAAAACCGTAGTGCTGAATGTGTTCCAGATACGAAGTAGGCGATTCCCGTTGGATCGTTCTTACGTATTCATGTTACAGATGAACAGTTAACAAATCGTGACGATGACAAACAACGTTGTTTTCTGAAGACGAAAGTAATTCCCGTTTGCGAAAATTTGAAGATTTATGGCCGCATGTTCTGATATTATACGCCGCGGAAGGCAATGACAAGATAAAATAATAATTTTTGGCCAAATAAAAACGACCTTTGCGCTCCCATTTACGCTCCATTTCGCCTCTCGTCGTAAATCTATTCTTGCAGCACTGTGTGTGCAGCTTTTGCTTAACTCCTCCTATTGTCTACTTGGATCCCGGCCAAATACACTTTAAGCGCACCGTTTTTTAATGTAAATTATCGGACATTGTATTCCGGTAAAATATACATGAGTCACTTCCGTTTCATTCGTTCACTGAAATAACCAATTTCACCGGAAACCCTTCTCCACATTTCTACCGAATAAGCAAAAAAAAGCTTAACACAAATACAGCACTTTTCTAAACACAAATTAACGTATTTTAAGTACTCATTGCACGGAGAAAATGAAAAGTTTACGTAAATATTAAAGCGATATTTACAATTTATCCTACCAGCCCGTTGTTTCGTAAGCGAAATACTAAAAATTACAGTTTGGTCCCGATTTTGTAAAAATAAAATCCCAGCAGAAATAAATTTACTAGGTATTTTAGTTGATATTACAATTGTAATAATTAAGAAACTTTAAAATGATTTTTAAGGAAACACGTCAAAATTGAGATTATTACAAGTTAACTAATAAATTTTGCTATTTCTACTGCAAATTCAGTAATTTACAATCAAAAATTGTAATTTTTGCTTTACCATAAAAATTTATTTTTCTCCGTGTGCTATTTGAGTTAGCTTTACTAATATTTGTGGTATGGTAGCCGATATGGGAGCGGGCGGCGGAGAAGGCAAAGGTAAGAAAAGCTTTCTCTAAATAAGGGGAGATTCGAAAATTAAGAAAAGGAAAAATTAATTTCTGAGGTTATTCAATAAAATTTTGTTATAAAAAATAAACTATTGCCCTGTATCCTTCTTCTTCGGAACCATTTTCTACCTATAGCAGGGGAATGACACTGGACAAAGGTGGTAGGAAGAGTCTCCCTTCTCATGTAGACACATTGTATTTAAGCATTAGGTATGTAGATTAGGAAGCTTTTCCTACCTTACGTTTAAAAAAAAAAAATACATAATACAAATACCGTACTTTTCTAGTACAAATTAATGTATTTTAAATACTTCTTGCAATACCTTTACCATTGGGTTAGCTTTATTAATCTGCGACATGATAGCCGGCATGGGTGGGGGCGGGGGAGAAGAAGGGGGTTGAAAAGCTTTTCATGATACACTTATTTTATGGAATAAGCTCAAAAATTCGATATTTTATTTCTTACAATCTGGAAGATATCTAGGTTTTTCCTAATATTACTATAGATGTAACAATTTATTGTTGTAATGTTTGGTTTGTTAGAGTTGATAAATTTTTAATTTAGCAGAATTCCTTTCAAGTGCATATGCTACTTGAAACAATGTTTGGTCCTTTTTCAAACTTCTCATGGTTCCCTTTCTTACCATGCACCCAAATGGAAACCACGTTTCGAGTTTAAAAAAAGTGAATTCTCTTCAGAGAGCGTTCATTTTCGAATGACTTAATAATTCAGTGCTTCGGTTGTTATATGGATTAGAAAGAAAAGAAAAAGGAAAACAAATTAAAAATGCAATTACCGTTTCTATGGCCTTTTCCAGTCTAAATATTTCTTCCTGTAGCAAATGCAACGTTCCCGTCTTCCCTCGATGTCTTGCAAACGCTGCTGCACATGCACTGTGTATACTGTTGACCCAGTTCTCAAGCTCAACCTGAAATTAAGAAGACAATGAAATCGCTAAATAATATTTACGGTTGATATCTGCATTTACTTAAGAAGACAACGACATATATAATATTTGTATGGAATATCTTCAGTATCAAGAGTGCTGATGAGATTAAATAAGATCGAAGCCGCTTACTAGGAACTTAATCAGTTTTTATTTATTTGGTTTAGGTGTCTATCGCTCAGGTACACCTATATGTAAACATAGTTAGCAAGGTATTTGTCTAATATTTGAAATATTTTAGTTAGTAGTAAATATTCGGTAGATGGCGGCATACTTTCGTAACTCGATATTATACAAACATGGTTAGATAACGTATATTCGGTTTAGTAGCCGATGTTTGCTAAAAGCACCACTTTAAGTGGTCCTAAAAGGGACTGAGGTGGAGGGGTTTTAATTGGTATGTCCCTCTCGGGGGAATCCTGCACTGTCCAGTCGTATGGACAGCTGGGAGTTTTTTTTTAAGATTCCCTATTCGTCTACCACGAAAACAAAAAAATATTCTCGATTTATCGAGATTGCTGCAGGAAGAGATGGGGCTGTTGTGAAAGGTTAAAAAGATCTGATGCAATAACGAGGTTGGGTCAATTTTTCCAAATACTTTTGTCAACCTTCAATTTTCCAACCTTGGAGGTGGAATAATTCCTTCAAATTTAAATATGAACATCCTCGAGATATAAGCGATCCAATAAAAGAAGATTAATTAAAATCATGTACCTGCAAAAAAAAATATCGAATTGAGAACCTTAGCTTTTTTGAAGTCGACTGATAGTAGAAGGCCTATACAGACGTAGTGCGGGTGTTTTTTTTTCTGAAATAACCTTTAAATTTGTTTTAGGGGAAGTAAATACATATAGAAGTATGAGAATTAGAAGAGCAAAAGTTGGAAGGTCAATTCTGAAAACGATAGGGATATGCAAGTTGATCTGAGTAAAGCCTTTTGAAGATGGGTCTATATGACATGTAGCTTTAAAGATGAAGCTGAGGTTTGCGGTTAAAGATTACTGTTACAATCTGTTCGACAGTACGGAAATGTAAAGAAAATAAGGAAATAATGTTTCCAGCGCTTGTTGAAAAGTTGGCAGCTGGTGTAACTAATGTTATTTCCTACAAATTTGCAGAAACTTTTACACTAAACAGTACAAATAATTCTTATCTGTTACATCATTAATTCTATACATCTCATACATGTGTTAGAGTTTACATTTTTATATATAGGGTTGTTCGGAAAGTCATTTCGTTTTTTC
>NW_020439463.1:12950-13733 GCF_000699045.2 Agrilus planipennis | reverse complement strand
AAACGTGTAACTGTTAAATGGTTACTATTAAACGGTTGCTGTTACTGGTCACATGATGTTATTGGCTCTTGACGATGTCAGTGAGTGTAAGCATTTATACGTATATTGGTTGTATTTATACTACAAAGAATGCGGTTTTAAATAGAAGTTATTTGGTTGTGAGAGGGAGAGAAGTAGGAATACGTTAGGAGGAGTAAGAAGGTGGTTGAGTTGGACAGTTAAATGTTATGTCGATAATTAAATGAATTGTTGTTAAGGTTAACGATTGTTTATTTTGATATAAGTAAAGTATATGAGTGCTACAATCAAAATATTGAATAATAAAATTACATTAATATTGCTTACAACTTGTAGAAATAGGAAAGAGTCGGTGATGTAACCCTTTGATACAGAGCCCTCTCTGTTTTCAGCCTCATGAAGGTGAATCCATCGGCTTTCAACGTATTTTCGAGACTGTCCATCTTTTTCAATGAATGCAAGTTTTACAGAGTGCAGGTTTTCCACGTTTTCAATGGTATAAACATTTGTACCATTCACATTTTTTAAAATAACAGATCCCCAATTTTTCATCCATGCACAAGGCACATCAATATCTTTATTAAAATTTTTACAAACATAGGCTTGATCACCAATTGTATTATCAGGTCGTGAAATGTAGAGGGTGTTGTTATATAAATATGTTAAAATCAGCAACGACGATACACTGATCATGATTGGTTTTTCCATTACAACTAAGATGATGAATACGAAGAACGTGTTCTTATTGCACTGCCCCTCCAGAGA
>NW_020439463.1:0-9010 GCF_000699045.2 Agrilus planipennis | reverse complement strand
CCTCGAGTTTTTTGGTGGACGCCATCTCAGAAACGGTTAGAGACAGGCTTCTGAAAAGGTCATAAATCGTCGTATCGCATGCTTTAAAGGCGTTTTAGATTATCCGTTTTATTCTCATTCCACGCATAGAGGCTGTAGCTACCTCGAGTTTCATTGCGGACGCCAGCTCAGAAACGGATAGAGATAGGCTTCTGAAAATGTCATACATCGTCGTATCGCATGCTTTAAAGACGTTTTAGACCATCCGCTTTATTCTGATTCCACGCATAGAGGCCGTAGTTACTTCGAGTTTTTTGGTGGACGCCACCTCAGAAATGGTAAGAAATATGCATCTGAAAATGTCATAATTCGTCGAATCGCATGCTTTAAAGACGTTTTAGAGCGTCCGTTTTATTCTCATTCCACGCATAGACGCTATAGCTACCTCGAGTTTTTTGGTGGACGCCATTTCGGAAACGGTTAGATATAGGCTTCTGAAAAGGTCATAAATCGTCGTATCGCATGCTTTAAGGACGTTTTAGACCATCCGAATTATTCTCATTCCACGCATAGAGGCTGTAGTTACCTCGAGTTTTTTGGTGAACGCCATCTCAGAAACGGTTAGAGCTAGGCATCCGAAAATGTCATAAATCGTCGTATCGCATGCTTTAAAGACGTTTTAGGTCATCCGTTTTATTCTCAATCCACGCGTGGAGGCTGTATGTCCCTCGAGTGTTTTGGTGGACGTCATCTCAGAAACGGTTAGAGATAGTTTTCTGAAAATGTCATACATCGTCGTATCGCATGGGTAGGGTAAGATAACCGATTCTTGCACAGAGGAGTAGGTAAGTGACGAAACGTGTAACTGTTAAATGGTTACTATTAAACGGTTGCTGTTACTGGTCACATGATGTTATTGGCTCTTGACGATGTCAGTGAGTGTAAGCATTAATACGTATATTGGTTGTATTTATACTACAAAGAATGCGGTTTTAAATAGAAGTTATTTGGTTGTGAGAGGGAAAGAAGTAGGAATACGTTAGGAGGAGGGAGAAGGTGGTTGAGTTGGACAGTTAAATGTTATGTCGATAATTAAATGAAATGTTGTTAAGGTTAACGATTCTTTATTTTGATATAAATAAAGTATATGAGTGCTACAATCAAAATATTGAATAATAAAATTACATTAATAGTGCTTACAACTTGTAGAAATAGGAAAGAGTCGGTGATGTAACCCTTTGATACAGAGCCCTCTCTGTTTTCAGCCTCATGAAGGTGAATCCATCGGCTTTCAACGTATTTTCGAGACTGTCCATCTTTTTCAATGAATGCAAGTTTTACAGAGTGCAGGTTTTCCACGTTTTCAATGGTATAAACATTTGTACCATTCACATTTTTTAAAATAACAGATCCCCAATTTTTCATCCATGCACAAGGCACATCAATATCTTTATTAAAATTTTTACAAACATAGGCTTGATCACCAATTGTATTATCAGGTCGTGAAATGTAGAGGGTGTTGTTATATAAATATGTTAAAATCAGCAACGACGATACACTGATCATGATTGGTTTTTCCATTACAACTAAGATGATGAATACGAAGAACGTGTTCTTATTGCACTGCCCCTCCAGAGATACCGGTTTTAGTGGAAGGGGTTTTAGGTACATAAGTTACGCGAATGAGTGAAGGAGCAGTAGAAGTTTAGAAGAGTTGAGTGTGTAAGTTAGTAAACATGGAAAGCTTTATCGAAAAGTTTAATAGTGTGCGGGTGGGTTATGAAGAAAAAGAAATACGTTCTCTAACATCATTGGAAGTGAATCAAACGTATCCCGTACAACGCTTCAAAAAGGTTCACACAAAATGGGGTCCTCGTCTGTTAGCTGATTTGTACAGCTTTGTTATATTTCTTTCCTGCAGACATGCAGAAGCTTTTACGGATGCAGAAATCGAGGATATAAACGATAAAATAGATAAAAAAGTGGGTCGTCCATCAATTCGACTCAAAGGATTTGTCGGAAAAGCAGTTGATATAGAAATACAAATGTAAAATATATAGCGTTATGTAAGAGAATAAAAAATCTATATTTTATTTTAATGTGTTTTATTTGTTTAAATGATTTTATGAGTGTAAAGACAACCAATATTTTAATAAAAGAACATTTTTGTAAGCACAAGTTGGTTCTATAGCTGTTTTAAATATATGATAAGAACACACGTTTACTTTAAAATCAGCTGCTAGACTTAAGAGAGATGGACATTCGATGTCTTCAATGTTAACAAAGTTAACATTAGGAAAGTATTCCAATAACCACATTTTCTTTTGTAATCCCTTAACATATACAATTGTTGACTCCATCAATATAGGATGAATACTATCATAAATCGTAGAGTATGGAAGATCACCGTCATCCCAATATAACCCATGAAAATTTCTGGTTAACCAACGATTTTGACTTCTGTAACGAACTGGGAGGGCGTCCCAGGGAAATGGTGGCTGAAATGTGAAATGATAAATTGGTTCTTCTTTTAGCGCAACAATAGCTACTTCCTTGAAAACAAATCGATTCTCACAACATTGAAAACCTTGTACATCTAGTATGAAAGTCATCGTGCTCACTGTTCAGTACCGGTAAAGAAAGTGAAGTATGGATGTAGTCATTGGGTTTTATACTTCTTGAACCAAGTTTGTAGAGGGATTGTAACGTATCACACGATCATGAATGATTAAACAGTAAGCTGCTGTTTTATCTGGTATATTGCGTTTAGTTTGAATTTCTAAACGAATATCGATACTTCCAGATTTCACAATTTCATTTTGATAAGAGCAGTCTACTATTACAAGAGGAGCAATTGTTCGAAATTCCTTAGGATCGAATAAGGGTTCACTTACATTACCATAATACGATTGTTGAAAATTAACATACATTTCGTACAAAACAGCAAATCTGGAAAGATCAAAATCTAAATTCAAATTATCATACGGGTACATAGTGGATCCTAAGTGAACTTTAAAATTTGTTAGGTCGCAGTGATCGAAAACACTCTTATTTTTTGTAATATCATTACCTTTATCGGTTTGAAAACCGAAAATAATGAAGCGAGGTTTTTCCAACTGTGATGTAGTTTTCACAGTCCAGTTGTGAGAATATGATTGGTTAAGTAAGGGATATTCATGTAGTTCCCAACTACGAAAAGAAAGTTCCATATTTAAATTGCGATCAACGTAACGTAATAATTTCAAACGTTCAGCGTCAGCAACAGATACATGAGGAATTTTCCAACATATCTGATCCAAATGGACATCAACTTCTTCAGCCGGTGTTGCTGAGCAAAAGAGGGCATTATTGTCAGTACTGCTGCGAACTAGAACTAATTCTTGTCGTATGTTGAGTATTATTTTTCGAAAGTCTTCTCCAAACCCTAAAATCATACGAAGAGGAATACAAACGTTGAAGTAACCGTTTGTATCAATCAGATTTCTGGTATGAAGGGCAACTCCTTTTACAGCACCTAAAGCAGGAGGCAACCATCCACTATTAATGAGACGTTTACTTTCATTTTCATTGTAAGACGCATAGCCTTTCATTGTTGTAGTCATACCAGGATTTCGGACTCGATCAATAACTTTTCCTCCCAATTCATATCGAATTTCATCAAATAGGTATAGAATTCCGTTATTGATAAAAGTAGTATTAGTTGGTACAGTTCCATCCTTTTTCAGTAAACGTCCTTCTATGTATAGGAAACTACCGCAAGGTAAGGTGTAAACATCTTCATTTTCTATTGGAATGCGTATGGTATCATTATTTTTAAAAGTTGAATTAGCATAGGGTTGATGAGTATGTTTATCAGCGTTAATAATAGCGTTGTCGAAGACTGCTTTCTCGGTGACATTTAGTATTTCTGCAACCATTTTAACTTTTCACCTTTTTCAATCGCAACCCCAAAGATTTAAGGAACTGTTTATTAGACGGTGTTAATCGCTGAACGGGTGTAAGCGAAATAAACGTCTCAGAGTGTGGTGATCGTTTTATAGTAGTATTTTTGTTGGAATAACGTTGGACACAGTTGTATCGCGCAACCATGTTATAGTTTTCGTAAGTGAAGTCTTACTGTAACACGCTCTCCACGGAAATTAACAAGATTACCGTCTTGATCAACTATTTTAAGGGAAATGTAATCGATGACACGTGTGTTGATAGATAAATATATAAGACTTGTGGGATTCTCTACAATTTTAAATCCGGGAGGTACATTGGGAAAGAATTGATGTAATATATGTCCATCTTGTCCTTTAGTAGCATCATTAGTATGTATATAGGAGTTAGATACAAGGTTACATGTTACTGAAATTGCGTTTACCTTGAAAATGTCAGCTACATGATCGGACTCCTCTTGAAGCGATGATAGAAGTTTATTTTCAAAACCCAATATCTTCGCCGGAGAATCTGTTGGAGTAAAGTCAACATTTTTGGTACTCTTTATACGACTTTTTAATGTAGTATTGTCTCCAGACAAGTGAATGCTATCATTAGTATCTCCCAATTTCTCCTGAAGAAAATTATTAATATCATCAATTTCATATGATCCTTCCGGAAGAACTACGACTGGTTTCTTAGAATCTTCAAAATAAAATTTGTTGTTATTTTCATCAATATTGGGAATGCTGTTGTAGGCTTCAAAATTCAATAATGCTATTTGATATTCATCATCATCGCTTAAAACAATCGGTGGACTTATTATCATTTGTAGCTCCGACGTTGTAGCAGTCAAGGCGAATGTGTAAGACATGTTTTCGGTTTAACGTTCTGTTTAATACAGAGAAGAAATTTTGATGGTTTGTATTAAAAAAGGATTTACGTAATCTTCTGCAGGAATTGGAGAACTAAATGACCACAGTTAAAATCGGTGGGGTTCTGAACACGATTGTAGTTATAAGTGATATCGCAAGGTCCAGCAGATTGTAAATATTGAACCAATTCTTTAGGCGGACGGAGATTACCAAAACTGTCAAAGTAAATAGCTTTGCTGTTTCGTTTTACATACGCTGTCCAATGTGTACCAGTTCCGGTATCTAAATTAACAATTCCACTTTCATATCTTTTAACTTTTCTTGGTAATTCGTTACGCATGAAGATTCCACGAAAATGTGGAATTTGTAAATAGCGAATGTAATTGTGTAAATCTGAATCTGTTAGAGGATGATTAGGTAATTTCAGGAAAAAATTTGTGTTTTTTTTTGTTGAAACGGTTTAAGGTATAAACCGAAACCTTTACGGGAAGGTTGTATGGAAATATTTTTCCCAAGAGCAATGGCTTCCATTGAAGTGTTATGACGTTTAGCTTCTTCTAGTTGTTGCTGCGCTGATTTAGCATCTTGTACAGCTTTAGCAATTCCAGCAGCACCACCAGAAAGAGCTCCAAGTGCCGATAGTCCCGCAAAAATCGGAATTAACGGTAAAAAACCACCTGTCTTTGGAATGGGAATGATTCTAGGAAATTTAGATCGTTTTCCAAGTTTTCGAATTTGATTCAGTGCAATTTTAGCAGCCTCTAATAACTGTAAGGGCTTATTTTTCTTAAGAACAAGTTTCGCAGTTGTTACTAATTTGCGAAACGGTAGAACTCCTCCTTTTTTTATTCGTTTTCTCTTATTTATTCTAGTCAACGGAATCGAACCACCTTTTTTACTACGACGTAGTCGTCGTCGTTTGTGCCCCATTCCAAGTTTCTCCTTAGTCTTCATAGCCGAAGCAATTGCGAGAGCTGCAAAGCGTTCACCTATAGATGCGTCTGATGACTTTAGTCTTCGTAAAGATTGATGCGCTAAAACCTTGTCCGCTATTCGACGTTGTGAAATGTCTGGTGAAATTGCGTATACAATATCGTGCAATTTACAATATTCGTCGAGAGGATTTATACCGATATCACCTCTCGCTAATCGTTTGTTTAATCGTGTCCCTGGACCACAAAAATTATAACCTGGGAGGTGTATTTCAATGGGTAACTTATCTATAATACTATTCAGAACGCCGCGTTTCATGTATTAGGTTTGGTGTGAGTGCTTTCACTATTGCGAACCAACTGACTATATAAGCAACGTTAACTCTAAATTTATATATCCGTTAACACAGCAAAATCGTTTAATAATGAAGAAACATGCGGATAGTACAACATCCATCTGCTCTACCGATAACCAATCGCGACTTCAACATTGCTGCGAAAATAAATCGTCATGGGCCTTTATTACCATCAACAATAAGATGCATCGTCGCTGGACCTTCAAACTGTGGAAAAACAAATGTGATTATAGGACTTTTGGAGCAACCAAACGGTTTACGGTTTGAAAACGTTTATGTTTATTCAAAGTCGCTATATCAACCAAAATATAAATATTTAAATGAATTATTACAACCAATTGCTGGAATTGGTTATTTTCCCTTTAGAAATTCTGATGAAGTAATAGGTCCATCACAGGCGAAACCTAATTCTGTATTCATCTTTGATGATGTTGCGAATGACAATCAGAGTAAGATAAGAGAATATTTTAGTATGGGAAGGCATAACTCAATCGATACTTTTTATTTAAATCAAACATATGCTCAGATCCCTAAACATTTAATCAGAGATAATGCTAATTTAATAATACTGTTTAAACAAGACGAATTAAATCTGAAACACGTTTTTTCCGACCATGTTACTGCAGATATGACTTTTGACCAATTTAAAAGTATATGTGGAGAATGTTGGAAAGAAAAATTTGGATTTGTAGTTATTAACAAGGATTGTGGTATAAATGACGGGAGATATCGCATAGGATTCGATAAATATATATTACTGTAGGTAATATAAATGAAACCACTTGTTAAAAGACAACCATAACAACAGCATGGATGTGAAAGCAAAGAAAGAACTAATCAAAGTTAGGAAAGCAGTAAAGAGGAAACTGCAAATGTTAAAGGAATCGATGGTAGGACAGAATCTTCTATTGCAACAAGCTTATCAACCAATTACAAAATCGCTTCTTCACTTGAAATCTGAGTTGGGTGAAGAGATCAAAAAGGAATTAAAACCAGAGGTTGTTAATTGGTCGAAAGTTGATATTCCAGCATCATCAACTCCAATAAAAATTAGAAAACTTGATCCTTCGAATGCTCCAGCTACCATACTTCAAGGTCCTCCTTCCTTCTTAAGGGAAGAAAGTGTATATGAAGTTGACCCAAGAAGGGATGACAGTGAGTTCGAACAATTAAAAAAAGCATATATAGATTATATCAATAGCTCTCGATTTGGAGAATATTTGGAGGAATTCGATCCTCTACCTCGTGACTATATAGAAGGAATTATTAAAGACTATGAAGGTGATAGATTTAACACTGACGTTGTGAATCCCCGTCTTGACAAAGTTCGATACGAATGGGACACAAATAAATTTTTTATCGGTGATTCTGAAATAGATTTTGATGGATCAGACGTCGTAATCGATGGAAAATTTAAATACACAGGTACTGTGGGATTATACGAGCAACTGTTTAAATTAAGTTCTGAATATCCGACATCAATTAAAGAACGGAGAGACTATGCGGATATATTAAAACGTACGGGAGCAGTATACAATTTAAGGCAGCAAACAACGAAGCCTTCTAAAGGTGGAGGCTTATCGTTGTTGACTTACAACGAAAAACCGATAGAATACAAATATTTTGATGATGTTAATGAATTGTGTGATCGTTTAAAGTTATTGGTTGCTTCTCAACAAGCAGGCAACACAAATCATGAAAACGAAATGCAATCAATTTTAGAAGAGTTGCGGGAGTCTAATATAATCGAATAAACGATTTGTGGGGGTGGTTAGTTAGATAATGGCGATCGATAAGTTCGGACGTGCGTTAGAAAAAAAACGATCATATTCGCGAGCATTTAGCAATGTTCACGATTTTAATCATAACCGCTTAACAAGAATCGGGGACCCTCAGCAGGAGCATGATGCTGTTAATGTACGATTTTTGGAGAAGAAGCTGAAACTTCTTTTATCTCAAGATGATATAGTGAATATTAGGAAGGCATTCGACAAAGTATTATATTTTGTTGACGTGGCTAATAAACGTATTATACACTTGAATGAGCCTACAGCTGGCTTTCATGCAGCTACAAAAAAATATGTAGACGAAAAGGATAGGTTAACAAAAGAACATATCAGAATAGAATGTGAAAGAGTAAAGGATAGCGCTGTCAGTGAAGGAGATAGAAAGATGAAGGATTTACGAGAAGAATTAAAAACACTTGTCTCCAAAAGTGATCAAAAGATGATGAAAACATTTAATGATAAAATGGATATATTAATTAAAAATATGGGAAGAGAAATTGAAAATTATAATAATGATAGGGATAAGCAAATAACAAAAATGGTTAATGATGTGATAGAAAAGAATGGCGTCATAATCATGGACACCCTTTCAGCAAAAATTACATTGGAGTGTAAAAATGTAGAAACATTTGCTAGAAAAGGTGACGAAGAATTGTCGAAGAAACTAAAGAGCGACATTGTGACAAACATGAAAAGAGATATAGATGTGAGTGTCGAATTAATAAAGACATTGATTAAAGATGAGTGCAAGAAAGTTATGGAATTTGCAGAGAAAGAAATTAAAGTAAGCAATAAAAAGAAAGAAGACATGGAAAAGGAGTTAGTGAAAATGGTGGAGTCATTAAAAAAAGAAGCAAACGATCTTAAGGTAAGATTGGATACTTTAGAACAAACAGCAGCTGGAAGTACAATATCGAGCAGTTCTAAACAAACAGAGGCATCGTCTGTGTAGTTGTCGTCAACAGAAAGGAATGTCTGACGTGAAACAGGAAGTTGTGAAAGAACTGCATAAACCTGCAAGGATTAATTTCTCGCGTCGTAAGGTAGTTGTTAAAGTATTGGATTATCTACATCAAGCCGATTTAGTTGAAATGATTCCGTATGCGAGAGAAAATAAAGGTTTTCGATATATTTTAGTTATAATAGACGTTTTCTCAAAA
>NW_020439462.1:11265-12005 GCF_000699045.2 Agrilus planipennis | reverse complement strand
TACTATTATTATTGAAGACTGTTGTTTCGTCTGATGAAACGTTTATCAATTTTTTCCTCATTTCGAACCGTGATTTATTTGTTCCCCTTTATTATTATTGTTTTGAGTTAACAAGTGCTCAGGAAATTCTTTTTTACGTATAGCATTTAAAGTTTAGTTTCTTATCTTTTTTCTACGAGGTAAGCTGCTGATAGGTACATGAGTTGGGAAAAAAGGTGTCGTTCAATCAAAATATTCATTCATGCTGCTTTAGCACGACTAAAAAAGTGTAGTTTTTGTCACTGTACCGCTGTCTGTGTTAAAAAAAAAGATATAGCAAACAGCCTTTTCTACCCCCCACGTCCGTTGCAAGAACGATTTGTTGAGATTAAGGGGCGTTTTTGCTTAAGAAAAGTGTTCAATAAAACGGCAGTACTCTGTAGGTTAGAATTTATTTAGGGAAAAATAAAATGTGCAGATTTGACGGTGAATACAATTGGACTGACTGATGACTACTTCTACATAGTTATATGTGTTAAACATTCTGCTTATATTAGACTAAACAAAATGTATCGTTTGGTATGACTAATAATTATAAAACAACCTCAAGCTGAAATGTCTGAAAAAATAATCGTAAGAATAACAAACAACAGCGAGAACAGTGCTGTTCAGATCTTGCTAATATAAATGCGAACCATTGTTACATATTAAACTTAAATCTTAAATACCCATATACTGTGTGTTCACAAACTCTCAACACT
>NW_020439462.1:0-4189 GCF_000699045.2 Agrilus planipennis | reverse complement strand
ATTTATCCTTTTTTAGAGTCATAAAATAAAACCTTTGAAAAAAATTATTACCATTTTGGTTGTTCTACAGTAATTCTTTTCTTAATTATAATTTGCAAATTAATATAATAGGTATTGGTAGAAATGACATTATTTCAAAATTTATTACTTTAGTTAGCTTCAATTAAAAAAGGAAGCATTTAACTAGAAGCTGTTGTCCTTTGTACTTCCTGAAAAGTTTTTGCTGAAGGTTGTTTAAAAAAAAAAACACTCACAAAGTGCTTTAGTGCGTATTTGTACTTTGTGACTACATCAACGTGGAAATTCTCTAATGAATCATTAAAGTAGGTTTTCCACATGAAAAACTCCACAACAACGGTAAGGACGACGACGACGACGGCGTCGGGACGCTCGAATCGACGCCGAATGACGACAGGTGGTTTTAGCACTTGGTGAAAATGCGGCACTAGTACAAAACGCGTTTCAGTCACGGTTTTCCCTCTCGGGTAGCGCGGTGTGCATTATTTTCTTCGTTCAAATCGATAGAAAACGTGAAAAATACGTCCGAGCGCAGGGAGTGTCTCATTTTTGACGAAATCATCGGACAGGCAGCTTGTACTGCCCTGTTCCACACGTGGAACAACGTTTTTCTCTTTTCAGATCCCTTCAATATATTATTATTCCCTTGCCTACAGTTTCTTTTAGTTAGGCACTCAGTTACGTCGGAAACGGTAAGAGGACATTCAGGATCATGTAATTGTTTACATTGTTAAAATTTTCAAAACAAAACTCAACTAACACTAATATTTTCAAAAAAAAAAACCGCAAAAAAGTATTGGACTTAGGAAGCTCAACAAACCATTTTTTAAAAAATAACAGTATTTATTAAGCATACACCTTTGTTGCAAAGTAATTTTGAGAATTGTTTAAAAAGATCTTTTATTTATTTTAAAATTAATAACTTGGACTATGGCCTTATCATTTGAAATTCTACTGAATCCAACAGGTGGGCCTCTTACCTGAGTTAATGAGTCCTTCTGTCCCATTAACGTCAGCAATTTAGTCTTTAACTGTGAATCCAATCTTGCAATCATCAACTCCACTGCATTTCGAATTTCCCGAACTCTCTCGTCTTTGGCTGATCTAACTGAATCGACATTTCTTTCCTGAAATAAACAATTTATCGAATAATGTTTATTTGTAATAATATACAACAACATACAACTTCTTGGACAATGCTAATAAGTTCCATAAGTCTACGTCTCAATTGGGCAACTTCGTCTTTGATTTGAGTTATATGCTGTTCATAAACCTCCTCTAGGGGCTTGAATGTGTGCCCTGAGTGGGTGCCACCCCACAAAGCACACTGATGACATATACAACAACGACAAGTCCAGCAATAAACAGAAAGTTTTTCCATATGGGTTAGACATCTAGAATTGAAATGAAATGAATTTGCACACAAATAAAATATAGATTTTTATCAATTAATAATTCTAACTATTCACGAACTTGTCTCTGTCATTATCTTCAACGCGATTTCCGCTGACGTTGACAGCTTGTAAAGAATCTAACTGCTGTGTAACTTCTTCAACCCATCTGCAATTTACTAGCTCATGTAAATGCAAAGAAGCCCGGCAATGGGGACATTGAGATCTCTGTTCTGTGAGCCATCTTCTAATACAGACATAGCAACATAACTTGGAACAGTGCGGACAAAGATGGGCATCACGGAGCTTCTCCATACATATAAAACATCGAAAAACTTCTGCCAGTGTCTACAATAGATATTTTTGTATGAAAAATTGTAGGTCACCCTAATTTAATAAATACGGAAAAAATTGTTGTGCTGTACAACTTACACAGGTTGAAGAAGACCTACTGAAATCGGTGAAACAGGCCATTTTATTAATTAATAAAAAAAATAAAGTTGTGACTAGCAATTTTGACAAAATGTTGTCAAGTTAGAATTAATTTGCTTTCTTGGCAACCAAGATAAGTTTGTTTGAAGGAAATTAACAAAAAATAACATCATTTAAACACTGTATACAGTTATTTTTATGAAGAAACTGCTACTTTNTATGTAAATACGTATTTTGCATTTAGCATTCAAAATACAACAAGGAAATTTTGTACTTTACATTTGAAATAACAAATCAAAAAAGTATTTGCATTTTGCATTTCAATACCTTTAAAAAAACATTTTGCACATCTCTACCTATAACTATATGTACATATACAAATATTTTCAAAATGTGCGTGTTGGTACGAAAAATACAAAAAACTAATTTAAGGTCAAATAAATCATTTTTAATGATCTTACGCAATAAGTACAGTCTGTATTAGTTACCTAATACGAAAAAAGCGATAAAATTTTAAATAAAAAAATGTCAATACACACATGTTTGATGTCCTGGTTTATAATTTACATTTTTTGATGCATATGTTGGTTTTTCAACATCGAATAAATTAAAGCGAATAAAACGTTCAAATTAAAACAATGAACAAACCGGTAAAATCAAATATTAACTTTTCAAATTAATTAGGCAAAATGTTTAAACAATTAAGTCATAGTAATAACTACTGCATAACATTAGACTCTATAGGGGGCTATAAAGTGATTTTCGATTGTTGGAGTTAATTGCGATCAATTATTAATTCGATTAATAATTGTTTGATTAATCCATTATTCTAAAAAAATTTGTAAACCGTTGATCTATTATTCATATATATAAGTAACCTTTCGTCAACTCCTTTCCAGTTATTTTCTAGGGGGTTAGTGAAAATGTAACAAATTAAATTTACGAAAGAAGAAAAAGTAAAAAGTGTTTTCTGAAAATCATATTACTATAAGTTGTTCTTGAGATGAGATAATAAAAGAAAAATAATTACCGAGAGAGTGCCACCGAAGGAAAATCTTTCGAAAACAAAAGAAAAAAAAAGATAAACAATGGATCAAAGTCCGTGGAAGTATAAAGACGCAAAAAACGGTTTCGTCAAAACGGAAATCGATCAAGAACATCAACAGAGTGACGCGCTTTTGGAAAAACATCCGGCGATGACTTCCGTTGTACAGGTGACAGCGTCCGGACCAATAACGAAAATCGTGAGTCGCAAGAAGAAATTCGATCGGCAAAAGTTATTGATCACCTTTGTTGTTATACTGCTGATTGTGGTATCGATCATTTTTTTAGTTTTACTTCTTCACTACAGAAGCAGAACCTGTGACAATAAAGGTAAGTAGGTACCAGGATAATTGACGCAAATGCTTTTCTTTAATAGATATCTAATGTTATTAAAAAAGATTTAAAAGTATTTAGATGATCGTTATCGAATCCTGAAACAGATCACAGATGATAACGTCTAATATGTATTTATAATCGCAAAATTTTCAGTACAATGGCCCATTTATCTGTACATTTTTAATNCAGATAAATAAATGTAAAACAGAAATATCGCTATGCAAGGGAAGGAAAAGTAGGAATAAGGAAAGAACAAATATAAAGATAGGAGACGAAAGATTAGAAGGAAGAAATGACTCATTTGAGGTATCTAGGAAGTCAGATAAGTCAGGACGGAAGGAGTAGTAGGGATATAAAGCAAAGGATAGCGCAGGGTAGAGTCGCCTTCAGTAAAAAGAAGTCACTTCTATGCTCGCGAGTTTAGTTTAGAAATTCGAAAAAGATTGTTAAAGGTATATATTCGGAGCTCGGCCTGTATGGGTGCGAAACATGGACAGTGGGAGCGGCGGAAAAGAAAAGGTTAGAAATGTGGTGTTATAGGCGAATGATGAGGATACCGTGGAAAAAGAAGGTTATAAATAGGGAGGTATTAGAAAGAACAGGTGCACAGAAGTGGAAATCAAATGGAAGTCAATAAGAAATAGGCGAGATAGGGTGGTAGGACACCTTCTCCGGCATGAAGGTCTAGTCAGAGACATGTTAGAGGCAGAAACAGGAGTTAAGAGAAGTAGAAGTAGACGTAGATTAAATTACTGTTCGCAAAAAGTTAAGGATGTGGGTTGTTCCAGTTTTAGGGAAAAGCGAAGATTAGATCAGGATAGGAAAGAGTGGAGGTGCGTGACCACCAGTCTCAGGACTGACGACCTTATGATGATGATGATGATGTCTAACTGAAAATAACCCTTGTTAAAACTAGCCTAAATTAACCGAACCCTCAAAATCTTTTAAACAAGGCGTAAAATCCTTCA
>NW_020439461.1:531029-562950 GCF_000699045.2 Agrilus planipennis | reverse complement strand
TTATAATGTGATTGGCATTAAAAACACGCTCACCTTCAACGAAATTTCCTTTCAGAGGCTTTGTGTCAGCCCAATCACATATTGTGTCAATACTTATCATTTTATCGTAATTTAAAAACTTGGAAATTGCACAGTACACTATAGAAACTACGATAAATTTTCCCTAATCGACGCCATGTTTTTAGGTTCCTCCGATTTGACGGATCCCAATAGCTTCTATTTTTTTCATTTATTGATACTGTTATTTTGCCTACTATACTGTGCATTTTTGGAAAATGGGATTGTTGAGTGGAAGTACGTAAGAGATGGATTTCAAATATGAATCATTCGAATGTGGTTTTCGGGTTTCCCTTCATCTTTCTTCGGTTGCTGCTGTTTAAATACTGGTGGGCTAATTAAAAGACGCCTCTGAGGTTAATTTATTGCACTTTTGCAACCGTTTTCGATTGCTGAAATGTTAAACAGCAATAAATCTTTCGTATCGCTTGCTACCACTTTGTACGTTCGCGGGAAACAATGGCGATATATTACTGCTTTACATTTGCGGTGAAAAACGGGAATTTTTTCTTATTAATTGTAGGTACGAGTAAAAAGGTTGAGATTTATTATTTCTGCCTATTAGCATTTTTTGTTTACTTCCCTTATAGGAAATCATAAAGCGTTTCCACGTAAACAATCCTAGTTTTATAAAATATTCGATTCTATAGATTGCTAATGATCTTGATGCTCATGGAGACTTCGTTCGTGTTGTTTCTTCCTACGGTAGCATCAGGGCCCTGAGCATTCAAACAAAAGCATTATTCGATTATTAGGGACATTTGTTGGACATGCTCCTTTTTGCTCTCCCATAACTTTTGATCATATGGCTCCATGCACTCCAGAGCCTTATCATTGTTTCCCAAAGCTTCTTCTACAAGATGTAACAGAAACAAGGGCATGCTTGCATGAGGTGTTAGAGCACTATAAAATATGAAAATGTTTGTCCAAAAGTTCACCGTATGCGAGAAAAACATAGTTAAAAGTGCAGGTAGATTCAATTCCGGCCCTGGTAAAGAAATACGGCCCGCAACGCTGCATCTAATTTTCTCTCCTTTGTGTTCGTACATTATTTACATAGTGTTGTCTGTAATGCTCTTATTTAATTTATTTAGTCTAAACATTATGTATACTACACTACTAAATTATTTGTTTATTTTAGACGTTTGGTAATCGGTAATGTTTACATTCTCCATGCATGCAGTCGCATTGTCAATTCACGCACAGGGCCGGTTTCGGATAAAAAATTATTGTGATTTTATTCAAAATTCTTTTTGCTGTTATGCACGCTGACGAACTCACCTTGCTTGTTGTTTTCACCCTCTAAATCGTGACACTTACACCCTGTATAATGCTATCTATGAGGTGCCCCCCTATTGAACAGGGCAGATATCTAAATTGTAAAATTTCTCATATCTACTATTAGTATTATCAAGCAAGAACATTATTGCTACATAATAATTTTCGCTAAATAGTTCAGTTAATACTTCCGGTCCGACTCATTGCACTAAGGTTCGGGGCTGCTAGCGATCAATATTAGATGTAATGCCATGTAACAACTAGGGTGTATATATCTGCGAGGAGATTGCATTAATGAAGCTTTACCTTGAAATTGCTTACACTAAATGGGGCGTCTTTAGCAGTGGAATTTTGTTGGGTGGCGGATTGTATACGTATCATTACATTACGTATTTAGTCCTCTAAGAATGTCCATACTCTACTCTAGCATTCTCCTCTAGATTTAGATTTACGTTATAACAGAGATTGACTCTTTAAATTCCCATAGATTTAGGACCAAACTCAATACAGTTTAGGGATTGCAAGGTAAAATAACACAATGAAACACATGAAATCAAACGGGACTAACAACTTAACAATATATTTACAAAACTGGAAGAATGAAATTAGAACTGAAGACTTAGCAGATTAATTGAATTGAACTGTAGAAAACCGAATTAGGAAGTGTTAATGTTTTGGAAATGAAAATGTTAGGAAAACTATTAGGGCGGAGCTAGAAGCATTTAGATGAAAGTAGGGAACCAATTAAAAGAGAATAAAATCTGGAAATGTGAATATACAAAATACTAAGAAATAGACAGATAGAATGTTAACCCTAAACCGCTGAAGAAACCTATCATTAAAAAGCAATTAAGAAGGGACAATAGTTATTGACATCATGCAGTTAGTACGTGAAGTTGAAATGTTAAAAGGGATTATAGAAAAGTCCAAGTAATAAAGTTATTTGCAGAGAACACAATAGATAGGTACATACACAAAAGATTTGAAATAGAAATATTAAGACAGATATTTACATAATGAGAATAACAGAACAATACAACACAATTTGAATATAAAATTTGAAAAGATATTTACAAGCAAGAATAATAAAAATAGAAATATGTACAGAAATATTTAAACATGATATGGCGGCCAGGTATGCGCGGCCACAACAGGCATAAGTTTTAATTCTATAAAACACTAATGACGTTTTTGGACTTTTAATAGTAATCTACAGTATCTATTTTAAATAACAGTGGTTTGATGAATGAAAGTAAATGTTTCAACTCATGTGACCTAAGGACTATTTTCAATGAGGATAATAACTTAATAGACTTGCACGTTATTATTTTCTAAATGGATTGAAAGTTGCTTTGTGAAATGTATATACTTAGCTACCATTTCTTAAGGTTCAACTCTAATCATATTTACTCCAGTTGTTATTGGTGTAAGTTTGAAATACTCCGTTTACCTAAACCTGCGTAATCGTATAAGGTCTTATAATACAAAGCCGAGGCAATTAGATACTATAGACGCCGGAATATGTTTGCACTTCCGACAGCAAGTTTCCTAACCGAATTTCCAATTTCTTTAATGAAATTTCCAAGTTTCGTCTCGTTCGCATAGAAGAAAAACAACACAACAAAACGAGAGGAACTTCAATCGTTTAATCGAATTGAAGCTATTTTCTGTTAGATCTAAATTTACAAACTAATGAAAGTACAATATCGTTTTTTTAAGTTAATACTTCTTGGCTAGACCTGTGTTACTACGTCAGTGTAATTTTATTTTAAATAACTACTTAGAGTGGTCGATTATACAGGGTGTTTCTGAAATAAGTAGCAAGCTTGCAGGAGATGACAGGGCATTATAAAACAAGAAAATTTAGTGGTCTAAAAGTCCGCCATTTTCGAGAAAAACGTATTTGATAGAACTAGTCCGGTCCTGGTAGAATCATTTTATATTCTTAATACCACGTCGAGGCGTACTTTAAATAGTACTGCATTGCACGATGGTACAAACAGTAATAGTAAATAGTTATTTAATTGGAAAATACGACAAATGACGCTGTAAACGCCATCTGTAGTGCAGTGCTACATTTTAGGATTACGTATGCTTCAACAAGGTCCATTTAAATATATGGATCCCGGGATTCGTTTCAGCAAGTAGATATCCATATATTTAAATGGACCTTGTTGAAGCATACGTAATCCTAAAATGTAGCATCGTACTACAGATGGCGTTTACCGCGCCATTTGTGGTATTTTCTAAAACGCGCTGTTAAGACAGCAGGTAAAAGTTGGTCTGTGTTCTGTCGGAGCTGCCTGCGACGCGCTGATGAGATCCAAAAAGATCGAAATCGCGATCCGCGTCTGGCAGTTTCGACAGAATACAGACCACTTCGAATTATTTTATTCGATTATGGTAACGTGCCTATCACGTTGAGGTTAGCTACGCCGGGATTCGTTTCAGCAAGTAGATATCCATATATTTAAATGGACCTTGTTGGAGCATACGTAATCCTAAAATGTAGCATCGTACTACAGATGGCGTTTACCGCGCCATTTGTGGTATTTTCTAAAACGCGCTGTTAAGACAGCAGGTAAAAGTTGGTCTGTGTTCTGTCGGAGCTGCCTGCGACGCGCTGATGAGATCCAAAAAGATCGAAATCGCGATCCGCGTCTGGCAGTTTCGACAGAATACAGACCACTTCGAATTATTTTATTCGATTAAGCTAACGTGCCTATCACGTTGAGGTTGGCTACGCCGGGATTCGTTTTCAGCAAGTAGATATCCACACAAGTGGACCTTGTTGGAGCATACGTAATCCTAAAATGTAGCATCGTGCTACAGATGGCGTTTACTGCGCCATTTGTAGTATTTTCTAAAACGCACTGTTAAGACAGCAGGTAAAAGTTGGTCTGTGTTCTGTCGGAGCTGCCTGCGACGCGCTGATGAGATCCAAAAAGATCGAAATCGCGATCCGCTTCTGGCAGTTTCGACAGAATACAGACCACTTCGAATTAAATTATTTTATTCGATTAAGCTAACGTGCCTATCACGTTGAGGTTGGCTACGCCAGGATTCGTTTTCAGCAAGTAGATATCCACACAAGTGGACCTTGTTGAAAAATACGTAATCCTAAAATGTAGCATCGTGCTACAGATGGCGTTCACTGTGCCGTTTGTAGTATTTTCTGAAACGCACTGTTAAGACAGCAGGTAAAAGTTGGTCTGTGTTCTGTCGGAGCTGCCTGCGACGCGCTGATGAGATCCAAAAAGATCGAAATCGCGATCCGCGTCTGGCAGTTTCGACAGACTACAGACCACTTCGAATTATTTTATTCGAATTATTTTAATCAGTTTTGTGTTTAAATACAACAAATGTAAAGAAAATCTTCATACTTCTACGTGTAAACTAATCTAGAGAAAACATTAATGGATAATTTAGAGATGGAAATGATTTTAAGCGGTTAATCTATTAAAAGGGGTAAAGTCTGTACGTTGGGATATTTAGAAGGTAATCTCCGAAACCGTATTTAGAGCGGACCTTCAGGATGGACACAGGAGCTTTATTATTCTGTTAAAATAAAAGGGCTTTTTGTGGAAACTAATCCTACAGCATAAGTCTTCGGAAAAATGGCACAGATTTGTTTTCTTTTAAATATCATGTTTTTATTATGTTAGTACAATGCTGTGTAAAGTTATTTTTGAAAATGATTTTTTATTACTGCTACTTGTACAGTTGTGGTTAGTAAATTTTTAAGAAAAAGGATCATACAATCCGTTGTTTTGAAACAAAGCCAAGTCGGAAATGTTCGCATAAAAAGTTTATTAAAATCGCTCGTGAATACTTATTTAATGTGTTCTTTTGTTTGTTTATCGTGGTTTTTACGTAAATTCCAAGGTGTTTTTTGTGCATTAATTTTTTTATTAGTTATTTCGTTTTGTATAGTAGAATATCGCTACTTTGATAGCGCAATGTTCAATAGATATTTAAAACAACCGCAGTTTTGTCTGTCACTAATCGCAATACTGTACCACGGAAATGAAAACAGTTTTATTCGGAACAGTCGCGACTTTTGCAATTGATTCGAAGCCTATAGCCTGTTGTGCAATTTGCAGAGCTGCAAGTTGTTTTTTTTTTGTCATTTTATAAAGTGCGTTCCGAATCGTTATTACCTTTTTGTCGAACTGCAACTACTGCTGATTTCTATTTGGTCACGGGAATTGGATATTCTATTTTCTAGTTTCATTAATTGCTTTGAAATTGCATTTTTCTACCCGTTTTTATATGCAACAAGCGGATCAGTAGTTTTTATGCAAAAAAGACATTGAATTACACTAGGGTTCTTTTTTTAAAATCCGAACGTTTTCCATTGCGGATGTTTTTGAGGTCACGTTTTCAAAAAAAAAAAAAAAATTGACTTGCTAAATAACGTGTAACCTTTGATTTTTACAAGAAATCCATAACTGTGTGTCGGGGCTGTGATGCATAGTGCATCGCTTTATTAAATCCATTTCTGATTAAAAACCACTGTAAAGAATGTTTGAATTTAAAAGGTTAGAATGAAACTGAAATTATGAATCCTTTCCTTTGATTTCGCAAAGAAACCTTTTCATCAAAACACGTCACCTTTCGACACCTTGTCGTCCTCCTATATAATAGTAATGAGTAAAGCAACGTGGTACAGGGACAGAAAAATTGGTGAGAAAACCAGACGAAGTTGCAATTCGAAGCCGGCCCTGGTCGTGAATTGTATGACAACGTAATTGCTGTAACAACTAAGCAAATACATCGATGAAAAAAGTTAAAGTGACGGTTTTGGAACGGTTAATAAAGTAAATATCAACATTCATGTAATTCAGAAATTGAAAATAAGCGGGTTTTTTGTTTTGTTTTGTACGAAGATTCCCTTTTCGCATTGTGCAAACGTTAACTGGACTGTCGATTCGTTTGAAGTTGCAGCAGCATCACCGTGTAATGTGTGTATGTTTCTAGCGTTTATTTTAAAACGTCCCGTATCCATAAACCAACTTGACTGGCATTATTCATTACTCGGAAGTGCTTTTATATTTTGTTTTCTATTTTTGTCCGCGAAATCGGCGAACATGCTCATCTTTTTTCCTCTATTTTTTTTTTTTCGTAGGTCGATTCGCAAAGTTTTAGTACGTATTGTGCGGCACCGCGTCGCGATGCTCCACGCCGCAGATCGGCGTCCGATGCCAAACATACTGACGCTACAGTAACTAACTGTACACGTATAATGTGTGTAGGTGTGTGTCACCAAAAGGATGACTCACTTACGTTTGTCCCTTTTTTTGAGGGCCGAACACGAGAGCTTTCCCACGGTGTGTCGGGATTTTGTAGATTCCCACATGTCAACTTTGTTTTCACTTTAGCAAACTGTAATATGAGAATTTTCGGTAATAAAAATCTGCGAGCTTAGTCCTAAAACTGAACTAAGTTTAGCTTTTTGTTTTATTCGTTTCAAATTCGAAGTTTTTTCTTTCCAATGTTGTTTTTGTGATAGAAATTAGTTGAACCCTATCAAATTCGTCCATACCATAATCCCTTGCTGCATATCCAATTTACAAGTGGTAGAGAAATCCTTTCCAGAGCGTTCTATCATCTGATGAGATAGCTGCACCAGTTTGCTTTACAAACATACATGCGCTGGAGCATTAAGTTATCAGCTTTTTAGCTTATTAGCACATTGTTACACAGGGTACAATTTTAAACTTTACAGTACAGTGACGGCGGTTAAAAGTTGGTTTCTTTGAGGATTCAGTTCATGGTGTTGATTATCCTTTTTCTCAGAATTTAATATGCTATCAAATGATAAGGAACAGTTAACTGACTTGCCTTTCTCAGCATGTCCTTTAACCACCTTAAACCTCTACACGTAACAAATTCAAAATTAATTATTTCGTTTACATCATCGTCATAGTGTGTAGTACAAGTATTTTGGATGGTTGTATAGTTTATGACAACATCTGTGAAATTAGCTCTGCAAAATGACTCAGGCTGCTAACTTCATGAGTTCTATTTTGAATGCATTTGGTATATCCTCCTACTTAAATAAAATAATTCGAAGTGGTCTGTATTCTGTCGAAACTGCGAAACGCGGATCGCGATTTCGATCTTTTTGGATCTTATCAGCGCGTCGCAGACAGCTCCGACAGAACACAGGCCAACTTTTACCTGCTGTCTTAACAGCGCGTTTTGGAAAATACCACAAATGGCGCGGTAAACGCCATCTGTAGTATGATGCTACATTTTAGGATTACGTATGCTCCAACAAGGTCCACTTAAGTATATGGTTATCTACTTGCTGAAACGAATCCCGGCGTAGCTAACCTCAACGTGATAGGCACGCTACTATAATCGAATAAAATAATTTCGAAAATGCGCTGTTAAGATAGCAGGTAAAGGTTGGTCTGTGTTCTGTCGGAGCTGTCTGGGACGCGCTGATGAGATTCAGAAAGATCGAAATCGCGATCCGCGTCTGGCAGTTTCGACAGAATATAGACCACTTCGTGCCTATCACGTTGAGGTTAGCTACGCCGGGATTCGTTTCAGCAAGTAGATATCATTATATTTAAATGGACCTTGTTGGAGCATACGTAATCCTAAAATGTAGCATCGTACTACAGATGGCGTTTACCGCGCCATTTGTGGTATTTCCTCCTACTTAATTCTGTTCTATGTAGCGGACGCATGTCCTTTGCGACCGTATACGCTAGCCGTCACTGTATTGTCGATCAAAATTGGACGATTTATTTTAAATTAATATTTTCTATGTTGCAGGAAGTCCTACATACAATTTGTCAGCCCAGTGGTAACGTTTTGAGGATAGTTATTTTCAAGAAAAATGGAGTACAAGCAATGGTGGAATATCCTTTTTACACAAAATCAGTTTTGCTTCCATAGTAATTAGTAGCAAACAGGTTTGTTTAAGTAAAACTTAAAACAGATCTTCTGTTTCCAAACGTGGCCGTTATTTCTTATCGGTCTGCATTATGAAATAAATTCTGAGCTAATTTACAAATGTATTATCTATTAAAGATGTTGAAGTCGGCAGATTATCGTAAAGAACGTTTTTAGGCGTTTCATGTTTTATTGTACTGCCGAAACTTTCATTTGAGATCGTTAAAAGATGATGCACACGAGGAATGTGTGCCACACTATTATACGAGACAAATTGACTCACTCTTGTGACAGAAATTAGCCAGTAAAGCAGTCAAGGTCTAATCTGTTGCTCGTAAAATGTGATTCTGTCGCGCATACATAACCGTAGAGTTACGTTTGCATTTTGCATTTACCTACTACTTAGTCGTACGTAAACGTACCTTCGGATTTGTAAAATTTTTAAATTTTAATCCACTCACCTAGTTGTGCCAACATTTTGGCACTTTTCCACAGTATTCCTGTTGACAGTTCCCTGTTGACACAGAACTACCTTTCTTATTCAATGCTGTTATTTTTTTTTTTCGTTGACATTGTTTATTAGATACGGATTTTACGTTTGACACTGAAAGCACAAATATTCTGTTAACTATGTGCATGAAAGTTGATAATTTTGTTAATTTTAAAGACCAATTATTCATTCTTTGGTGCTACCAGTGACGATTTTTCGCCAAAATGTAATTATAATGTACCCTTAATAACAAATGGGGTGGCTAGTTTTGATAAATTGATCTGTGGCTGCCCATGTGTTTGTTACTGTGCTGTTTGTTAGTCAATTGGATCCTAGAAATCGTAAAGCTTCAATAATAATAGCAATAACGATGCAATCGGTTGGAAATTTTATTTTTAGTCATAAGCACTCGAACACGCTGCTTCCCGGTCATTTTACTATTTTCGCAATTTCGTTCAATTAAAATTCCATGCCGTGACGGGTAGAGGAAGGACACAAATACGTTATTGGGATTGTGTGGGTTCAAGGATGTGTGTGTGCATGTGTGTATGTGTGTGTATGCGTTTGTGACGCGTACCTACGATGATTCAGATCTGCACTGACTTTTCGACAAAATCAAACACACTTCATATTTGTTGGCAAAATTAAAGGTGTCTAACTCCCCAATAAACGTAAAATTTTGATATACAGTAAAAGTTCCTTATTCACGCTTTCCTTATTCGCCGGTGAAAAAATTGCAACCCAGTTCCTATATTCGCGGTTAAAAATTTCATTATTCGCGGTTGCAATCGGTAAACAGAAAAGGATTCGGTGTCATTTATTAAGGGGATTGACCGCAATAGACCGCTCGTGCCTAGTGTGAATATTTCCGAAAACATGGGTTTCTATTCTAAACATTGTAATTTAACGCTGCGAGATAAATATCTAATTTTTTGTATGGTAACTGACAAAGGTTCACACTAACTCGGTACGTTTTTGGTTTTCAATAATATGGTCATTAAAAGCTTTTACAATTTCTTAAAGTTGATGCTTCTGATAGGACACGTATTTTTAATAGAAATTAAAAAATTAAGAAATGCCCTTCGACAGACTTTAGAGCAAAGCTTTATCTATCTTACTACAAAATTTCAATCCTCTGTTCCAGATATTAAAATCATGATATGTAGAACCGATAAGCATGTTTTTACTCTATGGCGCATGAACCACTGAATCCCCTTAATGTATCGGCATCTTTTGAGTAAAGAAGGATTCGGTAATATTTTTCAACGTATCAGCATCTTTTGAGTACTATTAGCTCGTGCCTACGCGACTTTTATAAAAGATGTAACCGAATGGACTAATTTCAAAATTCAAAACAAGAAAAAATCACTAACTTCGCCTTCTTAAAATGACCCGGACTATTACTGGCTAAACTATAATAGAAATCGCTTTAATTTATCGTCCTGTCGCGTGAATCATCGTGTCTTTTTTGTTAATAAGAACAAAAAGGACAACTAAAAAGGCTTAATTGTCAGGTGTCTTACGGAATTGTCCATTACTCGTCACCCTGTCTGTCAGTCAAACGTGCCGCGTGACAATGTTGTATTCCCGAACTCTATTCCCGTTAAAAGTCTTGGACGAATGCCATAAGTCCCATCTTTTCCCTAATTGCACGTCAGCCGTATCTCCGGCCCTCTGAAAGGTGAAAACCTGTCAGTGATAACGTTCGTAATAATAGTTCGGATTCTTGTGTTTCGGTGTCATTAATTAATAGATATTTAAAAAAAAGTTGTCGCATTTCTTGTTAATTACCGCTATTGGAAAAACTTGATAGACGGAATTAGGTTGTTACATATTCTTAAAAAATGTATTTCAAGGATATTTTGAGGACACGTGAAAAGTCTTACTTTTTTTTTTTTAATAGAAACAAGTCTTTGGCTAGATCTTCAATGTAAGAAAACAGTCAGTAAAGTATTTAGGTCAATTTGAGCAGTACCTACATTAAGTCATTAGGTACGTATGATTCAAGGATTGTGATTGATGGATCCTAGACATTCAGAAATTGCCAATTCACTGCTCTGCCTTGTTTACACTTAAAGTAGATAATATGTCATTTGTATACTAATTTCATAATCAAATTATAATTACGAAATATTCCACTTTATTATCAAAGGCCGAATCTTGAGACATTTATTAGACGCTTGATAGAATATGGTTTTAAGTTTTACTTAAAGATCCTAAAATATTAAATATAATACGTCAGGCCAAGGCTACGAATCACTGATACAAAGTAGTTTTTGAGTACATACGAATGGTACGATTTTCCTTAACTCTTAAACACATTCGACAGTGTAGAATCCGCCATCAGAGCAAAAGATACTCTAAATGGAGCTGACATATATTCTGGATGCTGTACACTAAAGATTGACTTCGCAAAGGTGAGTCCTTTTACAAAATTCATCTTATTTTTTCTTTTTTTAATATGTATTAGAATATTCATGATCTATATTGAAAAGGATAATATTAAAACTGCCGCACTGGTTTTGAAATTCAATTCCAGGGATGTTTAATTAATGTGGGGATATAAAGTGATTGTGATTTATTTAGTAATGTAGTTTGCACTGTGTATACATGTGTCTGGTTGTCATCAAATGAATTGTAACCCCGCGTCTAGTACATATTATCTGTATGTAGTTAAAGGTCCAATTGTATGGCGGTCACAAGTAGGGTTGCCACCTTTTCAGGCTTTACATAAAGTATTTCTCGACTAAAAGGTTCGGTTTAAAAAAAGTACTCAGCATAAAAATAAAGTATTTTATTTTTTGTTTTTAAACATATCTTTTTTGTTACACCTAGCAGCCAGTAACAAATTGCTGTCGCTCTTAAATACATTAATAGCCTCTAAACATGACAAACAAAGATTTAAGTAAACTAAAAGTTCATTTTTAATTAGTTTTAATGAAGCTTTATTCCTGTCGTCCCGCCACTTTGCGTTCATAACAGAGAATACTCTTTCTGTAATTGCTGAAGTGGCCGGAACGGACAGCAAAAGTGACACTACCTTGAATAGATTTGGGAAATCAAGTTGTTACGTAAATATGGCTTGCCATTTTTCTGTGCAACATTATTGATGTAAAAATACTCTGAATTTCGAATAATCGCTTACAAAATTACGATGTTTACTTAAGTCCTTAAATAAAGTATTTTTGCATACTTTATGTGTCTTGTAATGTATAACGTACGCACAGTCGAAATAAAGTACAATACTTTATAATAAAGTACGGGTGGCAACCCTAGTCATAAGTTGTGCCATTTATAACACAGTTCTGTTAGTAATGACCTGCGGGGCTGAGGTGAACTTTCTGTTATCGATTGAGACAACCGTCAACGAACCTTTGATGACGATTTAGAAATGTTCCCTTTATCTTTCAAAATAAGTATGAGGTATCGTACAATCAAAAGTAATAACGGATCTAAATTAGATCCTTGCGGAACTGCAGAAGTCACCGTCAATTTTTTTTGAAAGAAATTAATGCTTAGTGGAGACAGACGTGAGGTCTGAAAGCGGTACTAAACCTTCACCACACGCTCAGTGAGATAATCCATCATCTCATCGTACGGGTCCATCTCTGTAGTTTCGCTGTCGTCCAAATTCACGTTAATGGTAGAAAGAGAGGCTTACACCCTCAACGACGACATATAATAAAGCCAAAGTTTAGTCCGGTAATCTTGTGTCGCGCGAGTAATCGATATGTAATAAAGGAGGAAATGACTGACTAAGGGAATGCTACACATTTCATGACCGTGTAATGTTTGCTATAGTTCGATCGTGTGTCGAAAGAAGAAGGGAGAATGTAATAAAAATTCCCGTGGGGGAACGAACAGGAACACTCAAAGTAAGAATGAAATGGACAGTGGTGATACTTGCCATCAATTTTTGTTAAATGACAGCTGTTTTTCGCAAGTCAATAACAGTGGTATTAGTCGTAACGCATCATCGACATTATTCAATCGTTGAATATTTATCTTTTATGTGTTTATTTATATTTACTGGTAACCTAGCAAAAGGCTTAACAGCTTCGATCGGCGATTGACATCAGATCATTGTTCATGACACACGACCCAAAAAATGTCTTGAATACTAAAAATTGAAAGCGTCAAGGCAACAGTTTCATCAATCCATCTGGAACATATCACTTACATTTCGTATCTGTTCAAAGGATCGTATTCAATTCAATATACTTCGCCCTACATCCCTTAATCTATCGTTTAAACATTTCTTGATTAGGAAAGATTTATTGGAAATCTTACCAATTCATTTTCTACTAAAGACGTATGTTACGAGGTTGGAGCTGTTTAGAAAAGGAGAAAGATTTTCTTTCCTATCGTTTTGGTAACACAGTGACATAGAAATCGTACAATTTCGATAAAAATCCGTACGCTGAACATTGTGCTTCTGATAAACTTAGTTGTGACCAAAGTGGCCAGTTCCCAATAATCAATTATTGATTAATTTATGAGCCATTAAAATGGCTGATACCTGATTTAAAGATTTTATAATTTTTGGGCTTAATAGGTATGTGTTAGTTTCATTTGTTACAATGTTGTATGTATGTAGGTGACCTGTATTGTACGACCCTGTGTAAGACACGTTTCGTAATAACTTTGGATATAAAGTCGGGAATCTTCAGTGAGATATAGTTTGTCACACTTGGAATTCTAATTTCGTACATTACCGGAAACGTTTGCTCTCTCAAATTAAACTTGAGCTTCATGAAATATCGCTGATTACTACTGCTACTATGGTAATTAATCCGAGACAGATGTACGCGACTCTCTGGTTGTAAATTATTGCCGACATACTGCTGCTTGATCTCGTTTGATTTTCCTTTTGGAATATCTTTGCCGTGTAAACGGATTATTAAGTTAAACGGTGTGTAACACAAGGCAGTAGTAACAACAACTACGATAAGAATAAACTAGTTGAACCCGTCCAAATTTGGAAAAGAAAACAACAGTTCCGCTGTTACTGATTAGATTGGAAATAATTGTGTGGAAAAGTTTGGACATTAATTAGATAACATAAAGAGAATTGAAACTGAAGATAATTCTTTTCTTTTGTGGGAGATACTCTTTCGTCTTCCTCTTTAAGTGCTGGCCCACGCTCTATACAAACGTATAGATGATTTATTATAGGGAATTGGTAGGAATTACCGCTATCGATCTATTATGTTCTTGGCAGGGTGTAATAGGAATGTTGGAACAAAAAACGAAAGGGAAAAATAAAAGTAAAACCGTCACTCTAGACGTCTAGATGAAAAAAAAAAAAGGCCGATGGAATTTTAATGTAGCAATTTGGATAATTGCACGTGTTAAAATTCAGGCCTGGCGCTTGTTTAAAAATAAATTGACGGGAAACCCTGATGTTTATTCAGTAGGCTTTAAATGCCGCTTCTAATTGACCCAGTGTTAATAATAATTGTTCGAAATTGCGTTCTTTCATCTACAGGCGATTAATAACGAGCAACTTCGTGAAATTATCGCGGCATTCAGAGTGCGTGCGATAGCTTAATGGACGCTAAAAGCTAAATTTGTGGACGATTGAGCTCAAAAGTTATCCATTTCAGTAATTTGTGCGTAGAGGCATGCGGAAGTGTGCGTCAGTAAAAATTGAAAAGACTTGAACAGGTACCAGTCAAACAACGTATGATTACTGTAAAATACTGATTGTAAGAAACATTCGTTGTTTGTGAATTGGCGTATTTACAATTCCAGAATAGATTAACAAGCATATCTCTAACTGTATAGACCTTTATATATACACAAATAAAGTAACAGATTGATTTCGAAGAAGAGCTTTTCTGACAATCCTTGAATTTTCTAATAAATAATTCGAAGTGGTCTGTATTCTGTCGAAACTGCCAGACGCGGATCGCGATTTCGATCTCTTTGGATCTCATCAGCGCGTCGCAGGCAGTTCCGACAAAACACAGACGAACTTTTACCTGCTGTCTTAACAGTGCGTTTTAGAAAATAGTACAAATGGCGCAGTAAACGCCATCTGTAGCACGATGCTACATTTTAGGATTACGTATGCTCCAACAAGGTCCACTTGTGTGGATATCTACTTGCTGAAAACGAATCCCGGCGTAGCCAACCTCAACGTGATAGGCACGTTAGCTTAATCGAATAAAATAATTCGAAGTGGTCTGTATTCTGTCGAAACTGCCAGACGCGGATCGCGATTTCGATCTTTTTGGATCTCATCAGCGCGTCGCAGGCAGCTCCGACAGAACACAGACCAACTTTTACCTGCTGTCTTAACAGTGCGTTTTAGAAAATAGTACAAATGGCGCAGTAAACGCCATCTGTAGCACGATGCTACATTTTAGGATTACGTATGCTCCAACGTTTACCGCGCCATTTGTGGTATTTTCTTGAATTTTCTACTTAAGATTCTTTGGTTTTAAAGAAGTAGTAGAAGCAGAAACAGGATTTAAGAGGGATTGATTAGATTACTGTTAGCAGTTAGAGATGTACGTTATTCTAGTTTTCTTCGAGAAATTGAAAGATTGGTCCAATATTCTATATTAGAAGATGCGGAAGTGCGTTATGTGTCTATCCAACCCTTGAACTGAAGACGGACGCGATGATGATCGTGATGATAAACAAACTACTTAACTTAAATCCTTGGTACATGGCACTTACCCCTGGTGCAATTAGAAAAACATACAAATACTGCCAACATTATTTGCCTAATACAATGATTATGCCACCAATCAATCACATTATTACTGGCCTAACATTTTTAATCAACACGTCGAATAAGAAAAAAGTTTTAGTAAAACTCAGGAATGTTATATTTAATCAGTATCCAACACAATATTTAATGTCATGTGTAAATTTATTTATATGGAAATTCCTGCACTACGTATGCAAATCTTAATTTTATTTATTACCATTTCACACCTTAAGTACTTAACCGATAATCATGAAATTTTGTACACACATTGTCAGAGGTACAGGAAAGGACATAGGGTACCGTTTATCCAGAAAAAAATGCTGTTCCCGATGGATAGAGAAATTTCTTTGAATATCGATAAACGACAGTTTTTACTGTCATTCTACTCAAACTGTGTATTTAACCTGGACAATTACGAACAATAATTTTATCCTGTTGGTCTTGGTCAATACTGAAGGACAAATTTATCATATTATTACATATATTTTTAATGATATTTGACACGTATTTAGGACATCAACGTGATCGAAGCCGCTGCTAAAAACTAGTAACACATAAATCAGTTGTATAACAAATGGCTCGTCTTGTTCATGTTTGAATTCCCATCTCCACGTATTTAAGTAATTCAAGTAGTGGTACGTCATTCAACAGGCTCTCTACTCCGGGGAGTCAAAGATTAATTCCTCGTAATTAGATCCATCTCGTGGCTCCCTCGGGCCACGCTCAGTCCCGAGGGTGTGACGGAGTGCCATTCATTTTCGTTCTAGTGGCAAAATAGGGTTTCTCATTTCGTTCATTTTTCAACCCTTACAGGGCGCACGTACCTGTTCTACAACGAATTACACCACCACTGTTTGCACAGTTCTATGTTTTATTCCATCTTCTCTCTCGATTTTTTCTATCCTTCTATGTGGGTATTTTTACATGTGTATGTACGTATGGGATGTGTAGAGGCTTCCCGCTAAAATAAAACATGAAGGCTCTACGAATTACAAGGGATTGTGATTATTTTTAGAAGTACATGTAGAATATGAATCCAAAACTTACAAAGTTTTATTGAATAGCCGATACAAGATGCTTTAGAGATTATTTTGTTTGTAGATTAATATAATTAGCTTTTTGACATGTTAATTAAATTTTTTTGGGACTGAAGCCAAAAAATTTAATCCTACGAGGTTTTTTAAAATGCCAACTATAACGATATTGATGATGACGCAATTGGTTTCCTTTTGGAATTCACTTTCATTTCTAAACCTGTTTGAGAGTATTTGACAAATATCTGATGTTGTAATTTGTAACCCGATTTTTCTCGTATTAAAAATTATTACCTATTAAAATTGGGTTTAGAGAGAGTTAGCTAAAGTAATTTTATACTCGTTTTTAACTCATTGGGGACTCGGTTTTGGCTTATGGCGCGCTCGCAGACGACTCATCATGAAAACATATTGCTGTGAGCTCTTTGGGGTATGTTATTGGTTGTAACATTAATCGCAAGTCTTTTATTAATCTATTATATTCATGTAGTTGAAAAAAGTCTCCGGAATGTTATAAAACTGGACAACTGCCGGCGGGATTTTGATGCAGTTTTCATCGATATTTTTCTCATATAGTATTGGTACTGGATGGTTTAGAACCATGCTTAACTAATGATAGTCATCATCATGGATAATGACAAGTGATGTTTTTGCCGGAAGCAGTTTTTTGACCGTAACTTAACAATTAAACTACACACTTATAAAGAACAATTTGGAAGAGATTGTGGTAATTCCAAATTGGATTCCGTCAAAGACGGTTCTCTACATTACTTATATATGTATTTAAATAGCTAACAATTTAGCCATTTCGTATTCGCTTTCACGCTTACCCGGCCGTAGCGTCGCATTAAATTAACACAACGGCTAGAATTCTACGACGTTATCATTTGCTAACGGACGTATACCGTGAATTAAGTGCACACAAAACTGGAACAAATTTTAAGTTATCTCCTGTCATAAACTCCGTTTATGAGCTGGTGCTTCGTCTGGAAGAAATTGTTTTCTTGTGTAGAGAGACGAATTTAATGGTTGCGCCAGCACAAGAAGAATATTGACGACAGTAACTTGAAAGGTCGAAGAATAAATCGTTGATATCGGGAAAATAAAACGAGTCCCGGAAATCAATAAATGCATGCTGGATAATCTATTTATTTGATAAGCCGACGACTATGGATGTTTCTGTTCAGCGAGTTTTGAATGTTTAAAATGTCTGACATGTTAAGTCCTAAGTTTTTCTCTTTTTTTTTGTGTACATAAAATATTTTCAATGTTCATTTCTGCTTATTCACCCCCGCTAGAATAATATTTAGCAGTTTACCTGTTTATAGTTAGAAATTTCACTTTTTCCGATGTAAAAAACCACTGATTCGGCTCGAAGGACCAAATAAACAATGTATCTGAATGTGAATTCATAATATTACCATGCAACTCTAACTATGAACAGGTAAACGCTAAATATTATTCTAGCGGGGGTGAATAACTAGAATTGAATATAACAAAGAATGTGGAAAGCTCTAATTCAAACTATTCCTATTGTCACTAACTTACTATTTAAAATTGCAAATATGAATTTAAATTGAAAATATTTTATGTACACAAAAAAAGAGAAAAACTTAGGACTTAACATGACATACGGCATGTTTTTAGAACAAGTACGGAAATGCAGACTTCTGTGTCAAAAGCGTGCCGAAAATGTAAGGGATATTAAAAAAAATTCGTATTACATATATCTACTATTTTTCTAATTTTAAAACATTATTTTCGATTATCAACGAAAGAAATTCATCAAGAACAGATGAAACATTATTGAATTCTGCCCAAAACTATTACTAATTCCAGTTTTCTTCTTCTGTTTTAAAATCAATAGAAAGTTCCAATCTTTTTTTAGAAGTTGTCAGTCTTTTAATTAAGATCTAATTCTGGAAATCGTTGGAAAGGTTCATTTCCGTAATATTCACATTCAGTTCCCGAGGGGAAATATCCGGATTGCGTAGAAGTGATTTTCTTTGAAGTGGCCGTTTCTTGAGTGGAAAACTCTTTGAAAAGTTTTATTTTGGGGGCACTAGGAGAGAAAAGAATAAAGGAAAAGATAAGGAGGTCCTTCAACTGTTCGAATTTTAAGTGGTGTTGAACGACTGAAAAAAGTTGTTGTTGCTCCTGATTGTAAAAAAATATTCTTGATATTTCAGATAACACGGTTATTTTTAAAATCTTTCGTTTATTGTTTGTTATTATTTACCTAAGGAAATTCGAACATTGTTTGCTCGTTAATATTAATTTAACCAACACAAACAGTAGGATTACTGAAGGTGCAAGAATTTCATTCAGGTATTACAAGGTATTACACAGAGTCTTTGCATAAATTTAAATAACAATTCACAAGACATAAAAACAAAAGGCAGTGGCTCGTAAGGCGATTATGAAGACTTTTGTTAAGCGAAGACAACGCATTTAATGAAATATTAACCAAACGTACCGTTACGGTGATAGTTTTCGTTTTATGCAAAATAAACTCAAATGAAATAGTACGATGCGTAAATTCGGCTACAGTTATAGAAAGACATCGGGTTGTTAGCAATTACGAGGGGTGTTCAATAAAGACTCGGACGATTTTTTTTTCGCGGTTGGCAACATTGGAAACGCTCCAAACGCGGTACCGCTGGAAAGTACATTTCATTCCGGTTCCAGTAGTATTTTTTTCGTCATGGTGCGATGTATGGTTCACGTGTGACAGTTATTTGAAAAATCGCAAAAAATTTTCGCCTGTACACTTGTAATGAAGGAAAAATCCAAAGAAAGAGGCATATGTTCACTAAAGGTCGGTGGAAACGTCATCACGACAACGCTAGGCCTCATGTCGCGAGATCGGTGACGGACTTCCTGGCGAAACGGAACGTCGAGGTGATACCCCACCCACCCTATAGTCCGGACCTGGCGTACCCTACGTTGAAAAACCAAAAAATGTCCGAAGAGGGCTTCCAGCACGTTTACGAAAAGCGGCAGGAGCGGTGATAAAAGTGCATTCGTCTCGGAGGGGTGGATATTGAACGAAATACTAGCGATGTTGAATAATTTTCAAAAAAAAAAATACTTATTGAATACCCCTCGTATTTGTTGGTACCTAATAGAAGTCAAATAAATAAATGAAGATATCCCAAATCATTGGAAACGTCAAAAGCGGGGCACCGGCACCTCTATTTTGGCTGACTAAATTGGCGTAGGAGGTTGAGTTGCAATACATGGAATTTTATAGTACATGTAAAATTATTACATGATTATGACTTGGTAGCAGTTTCAGTCTGTTCATAATTTACGATTGTTTAAACGTATCGTTAGACTGTCGCATGCCTCTGGTTGTTCTTACAGATTATGTCCATGATGTCAACGCAATCTGTCAATAATTTTACAAAAGGACATGTTGAACCGTCTCTTACTATGGTCTTGTATTGAGTGTCGAGTCGCGTCGTCAATAATAAACTGTGGCGTGCGACCTACGGCCATCATCTCATGCTTATACTGTATTTGTTTGGGTTTCGCTACCGGCGCTGCTATAACAACTAATGTTTAATAATAATTGACGGTGGGATGTTTGTTGTTCCAAGCTTGTTATTTAATCACGCCATAAAACGACTGATAGGCTCGCGTTGAGATTTTATCGTGAAGACATGGGCGAGTGGTTGTCGAAACTCTAAACAGTAAACAAGAATAACATGCATGTGTTTTCAGAGCACATTCCCAAAAGAATCCAATTTAAACATTGTAGCACATGAATAAGTCATAATACACATACTTAGCGCAGACTGTGGTGGGAATCGGTGTAGCTGTCTTCTCTGATGATGCAATTTTGTGGTGTTAACTATATGGTGGATATCCACGATAGATAATCGTATCTTAAGGCTATTGTCAACATCAAGGATTGTGAGAGATTGTGGATTTCTGTGAAATTTATTGTAAAAGAAAACCATCTAACAAAATTTGGTATAAATGGGATACAGGCGGAAATTCTAAAACATGCAGGACAAGAGGTTAGAGATCGTATGTTTAAGCTATTTGGTCACATTTACGAGATGGGGAAAGTCCCTGGAGGATTATAAACGGAACTTGGTAGTAACCATGCCTAAAAAAAGGCGTGGATAGGTGCGAGACATTTGGAACAGTTGGCTTAATTTCCGATGCGTGAAAAATCTTAATTAGAATTGTACAGAGGAGGATGAAAAAGAGCGCGGAAGAACTATTTGGGGAAGATCAATTTGGGTTTAGAAGAAATAGAGGAACGCGAGAGGTCATTCTAGCTTTACGGGTAACAATAGAGAAAACGATAGAAAAAGGAAAGTGTTCGCGCAAGGTACTAGAACCTTATTATTATTATTATCATCAAAGTGTATCAAAAGAGATGAGGGTGGCGGTACCACCCCTACCCCATTTTGGTTGAACTCTATAAATTGAGTTGTTTGGTACAAAAACAAGTGTTCGAAAAACTCGTGAAGTCTCCTCAAATTTCATCTATCCTAGCTAAGTTATGTCGTCAATTGTTAAGTGTTCCTTAAGTTTGTATATAGTTTTTTGGTTAATATACGGTTAAAAAACATTGAAAAGTTTATTAGAGAAAGTGAGCTCTTGTCAAAGTTACAAGTAGCATTTCCACGAAACAGATAGAGATTAGAAAGAATAGGGAAACAAGACTGTATGGAAGTCAATAAAACATAGGCGAGCTATGTTGGTAGGGCACCTTCTCAAGCATGAGGGTCTAGTCAGATACATATTAGAGGCAGAAACGGGACCTAGATTAGATTACTATTCGAAAATAGTTAAGGATCTGGGTTGTTCTAGTTTTAAGGAAATGCGAAGATTAGCTCAGAATAGTGGAGGTGCGTGTCCAACCAGGACTGACGACCTTATGATGATAATGAACAAAATTTGACTTTGAAAGTTTTCACCGTTAAGAAAACTCAGTCAGAATTATGGGTACCAGAACTGAAACCAACATCCTGCGAGTCCTTTTTAAACTTGAGCATATCCAACTAGCGAAAGGTTGTAACTGCCTTTTATGCCGTAGGGTTGTGAAGAATTGCGTGCAATTAACAAAAAGCCATTGAGCTCAAGGAGTGCCTACTGCCGTGTTGTCGTCGTCGTGTTGCGAAAGGTGACCGTGACGGAATTGCCATTGACCTCATGAGGACATCGGCCGAGGCGGAAAATCTCGTTTCGCTCGCTACCTTCGCGACCGTGTAATCGGCTCATTTTTTTATGGGACAAGTGCGGTCGGTCAAGATGGGAAAGTGATTTTGTTATTTGTCTGCCTAATACATACATATGTACGTGGATGCATGTTCTACTACACCCGTACACGGTAGCACTCATGTAACCGAGTAATTATCGCTCACAGAGACCGCTGCAAGACGCTACGGTAGCAATGAGAACGACAGACGGAACATTTTTGTTCGTGCATAAATAATCCTCATAATGGTTAGTTATTAGTTAGTGCTTACAACTGGTTATGTAATTGTTGTGTTCGTGTCCGTTTAGTTCTTGGAATTAAGCAATAATTAATAAGAACCAGTCGAATATTTTAACTGCTAGGTATTCTATGTACAAGGAAGTAGCGTGTAAATGGGAAATACAGTCAAAAAGACCGGACATAAAAAGACGAATTCAGGTCACGCGCCGAAGGTACCGTACCTTGTCGCATAATGTTTTATTCTCAAATAGTAGAATGTAGCAATTTCAATCGTTTCGTTGCAATAATGTTACGTTTTGTATTTGAATCATGTTAAATGTTTCGTGTTTTGAAATTAAGAAACTGTGTTCTCACAGGGTTGTTTTTATTTTAATCCTGAAGTACATTAGCGTTCATTTTTGCATTTATTAATTGTAGTGGGTGTTTTCCTAACGTTTTATTTCGTCGTAAATGCATGTAAGCCAACCTTTTATTTGCCTACATCCAAAAATAACAGCGATCAATTCGGGGTTGAGGATATTACATTTGTACGTGTTTATGTAATGCGTATGATAAAATATGTTTGAAAATGACAGTGTGCGATTAGTATTCATCGACATCATTGGTACCGGTATAATGTATTTTGCTGCCTTTATCGCGTTGACTAATCTGTTTTGAATTGCTTCAATATCCCGTTTTCAAACTCATTAGGGTGAGGCTTTATTATAGAAGGGGTAGATTTTGTTAACGCGCGTTAAAAGGGATGCTATCTATGTCGTTTACTTTGAGTACCTACCGTTATCATCATCGACGAGAACGGGACCTTTTGCTGATAGTGAGGCACTCTATATCCCTCTTGTAGTTTACAAGTTACTAAATGAATTTTGATGATTGCTATAAAATCATCCTCAAGGTGTTTTTTGCCAATCTAGGGTTTTGTAATGGTGTTAATGCTTCATCTATAGGGTTGTTCGGAAAGTCATTTCGTTTTTTCCCGACAGAGGATTTAATTGTATTCTTTTGCACCCAACTTCACATTTAAGCCGTATAATTTTTNCCCTTGCACATCTATCCCTACAGTTGTACTGTCTTTAATGGTGTTGATGGCGTCTTCGATGTATAGATTAAAAAGTAGCGGTGACAGTGTGCATCCCAGCCTGACTCCCTTCCTAATATTTACTTCTCTACGTTGCATCCCCAGCTCTATAACTGCCTGTTGCTCTTTATACAAACTATCTTCTATCTTTGTAATTCATCCCTACATTTTTAAGTATATTTAACATCTTGACATTGTCAAATGCTTTCTCTAAATCTACAAATCCTATGTACGCACTCTTTCCTTTTTCTATCGTTTTTTCTATTGCTACCCGTAAAGCTAGAATGGCCTCCCGCGTTCCTCTATTTCTTCTAAACCACTCTACTTATTATTCATTTTTCTACTTGTCATACACAGATATTGGATCCACTAATAATTCGTCATTGTATATTTAAGATTCGTGACATTAAATATTGTTTTCCGACATGTGTAACTATTGTAATAACGGTGAGCAGCTTTCAAATCCACTCGGGTTTCATGTCTTACATCTAGTACACATTATATGTACCAGTTCGGCAGCAGCTGTTAACAAACTATCCATTTATTCCTGAGCTCGAACTTAATCTGACTGTATTCATTTCAATATCGAATTGCTCTGGCAAGACGCGTCTTTTGCATTCGCCGCACCATATGAAATGTCGCTACCTTCTCTGTATTGAGAGTCGCCAATAACAGGAATCAGATTTCATAGAGGCAAATGGCGAATTTGAACTTTTCCTACTTAAATCGCTTAATAACGGGATCGCAATACAATTTGTCCTTATATACGAGGGCGGTTCAATAAGTACCCATGTTAGAAATGAAGACACCTTTTTTTTAAATTTTTCAACATAGTCCCCTTTTAGAAAGATACACTTCTCCCAACGACCCTGCCCTTTTTTTACCCCTCCAAAAAACAAGATTTGTCGAACTCTCCAAAATCCCCCCGTCTCGGCGATGACTTCCTCGTTTGAGCTAAATTTTTCTCGCTAGTCATTTCTTCATGGTAGGGAACAAGATGAAGTCGCAGGGAGTCAAATCGAGTGAATACGGGGTGTACGGCAGCAAATTCATAACGTAATTCATGCATAACTCACTGTAGTATTGTCTGAGTGGAATGGCTGCCAAATCCAAACTAACCTATCAATCAGTAAAAAAAACGAAATGACTTTCCGAACAACCCTATATAATACCAGTAATCTAAACAATATCTTAAGGATAATTGAATGAATAATTTTAATCATTCTCTTAATTAGAAGTGTTCCGTGAAACTCATCAAAGAATGTAACAGTTTTAAGTGAAAGGGATTGGAACGAAAGTATCAAGGAAGTTGTGGAATTGTGTAGAGGTTAAAGAAAATATAAGTCTCGACTTGCATAAACCGTTAATGGCTGACAGATGCAAACTGACCAACATGCACTTTGCGGTTTGTCATAAAATATCTGCCACAAACCACAATTGCACAAGTAACTGCGCAAAGTGAATATTATGCACCGCTGTCATGCTCACACATAAATGCAACTCCCCATGGATCGCTGGTTTCATAAAAACGCAATTATGATTGGTGGCATTCTTCCTAGGTATCCGCGAAATGGTTGATTGAACATCTTCGATTGATTTTCTGGCGATGAGTAGCGATTAAAGTCTTAACTAGAATCAATTAATTTTTTTTATTTTACTGTGATGTAGTATCTTGATTTGAAAAGTTTATTGCCTTAAAATTTTTTCAGTAAACATCTGTGATATTTTGATGTGGTCCGTGTTTCTCAATGTTTCTTAATTACACTCTCATCATCATCATAAGGTCATCAGTCCTAAGACTGGTTGGACACGTACCTCCACTCTTCCCTATCCTGAGCTAAACTTCGCATTTCCCTAAAACTAGAACAGCCCACATCCTTAACTATTTGCGAACAGTAATCTAATCTAGGTCTACCTCTACCCCTCCTAACTCCTGTTTCTGCCTCTAATATGTCTCTGACTAGACCTTCATGCCTGAGAAGGTGTCCTACCAACCTATCTCGCCTATTTTTTATTGACTTCCATAGAGTCCTCTGTTCTCCTATTCTTTCCAATACCTCTTCATTTCTAACCTTTTCTACCCACGATATCCTCATCATCCGCCTATAACACCACATTTCGAACGCTTCTAACCTTTTCTTTTCCGCCGCTCCCACTGTCCATGTTTCGCACCCGTACAACGCCGTGCTCCAAACATACACCTTTAACAACCTTTTTCGAATTTCTAAATTAACCGTTCGCGAGCATAGAAGTGACTTCTTTTTATTAAAGGCGACACGACCCTGCGCTATCCTCTGCTTTATATCCCTACTACTCCTTCCATCCTCACTTATCTGACTTCCTAGGTATCTAAAATCAGCCACTTCTTCTAATTTTTCGTCTCCTATCTTTATATTCGCTCTTTCCCTACTTTTTCTTCCCTTGCATATCAGTATTTTAGTTTTACTTTTATTTATTTTCATACAGTACTGATCTGTCAGTACCGCTTCCATTTTATTTAAAGCTATCTCTAGGTCCTCCTTGCTAGATGCTAATACTGCTATATCATCTGCAAATCTAAGCATACTAATCTTTTGCCCTTGCACATCTATCCCTACAGTTGTACTGTCTTTAATGATGTTGATGGCGTCTTCGATGTATAGATTAAAAAGTAGCGGTGACAGTGTGCATCCCTGCCTGACTCCCTTCCTAATATTTACTTCTCTACGTTGCATCCCCAGCTCTATAACTGCCTGTTGCTCTTTATACAAACTAAGTATCACTCTTCTATCTTTGTAATTCATCCCTACATTTTTAAGTATATTTAACATCTTGTCCCATTTAACATTGTCAAAAGCTTTCTCTAAATCTACAAATCCTATGTACGCACTCTTTCCTTTTTCTATCGTTTTTTCTATTGCTACCCGTAAAGCTAGAATGGCCTCCCGCGTTCCTCTATTTCTTCTAAACCACTCTACTTATTATTCATTTTTCTACTTGTCATACACAGATATTGGATCCACTAATAATTCGTCATTGTATATTTAAGATTCGTGACATTAAATATTGTTTTCCGACATGTGTAACTATTGTAATAACGGTGAGCAGCTTTCAAATCCACTCGGGTTTCATGTCTTACATCTAGTACACATTATATGTACCAGTTCGGCAGCAGCTGTTAACAAACTATCCATTTATTCCTGAGCTCGAACTTAATCTGACTGTATTCATTTCAATATCGAATTGCTCTGGCAAGACGCGTCTTTTGCATTCGCCGCACCATATGAAATGTCGCTACCTTCTCTGTATTGAGAGTCGCCAATAACAGGAATCAGATTTCATAGAGGCAAATGGCGAATTTGAACTTTTCCTACTTAAATCGCTTAATAACGGGATCGCAATACAATTTGTCCTTATATACGAGGGCGGTTCAATAAGTACCCATGTTAGAAATGAAGACACCTTTTTTTTAAATTTTTCAACATAGTCCCCTTTTAGAAAGATACACTTCTCCCAACGACCCTGCCCTTTTTTTACCCCTCCAAAAAACAAGATTTGTCGAACTCTCCAAAATCCCCCCGTCTCGGCGATGACTTCCTCGTTTGAGCTAAATTTTTCTCGCTAGTCATTTCTTCATGGTAGGGAACAAGATGAAGTCGCAGGGAGTCAAATCGAGTGAATACGGGGTGTACGGCAGCAAATTCATAACGTAATTCATGCATAACTCACTGTAGTATTGTCTGAGTGGAATGGCTGCCAAATCCAAACTAACCTATCAATCAGTCTGAAATTCGTTTTGGCGTTGTTTGATAGATAGCAGCACACTATGACAACACCAGTTTCCCTCAGGAACGTCCTCTGTCTTCAAACACGGGTACTTATTGAACAGCCCTCGTAGAGGCAAGTCATGAATTCGTTTTGCTGTCATTAAAAGATAGAACCCTATGGTCATAGATTATTGATATAACACTACAAATTACTATTAGTACTTGGTAATATCTATTTTTTTGCTTTGAATTTTAAAATGTGTTGCGATATCGTACTAATGCTATCTGGATGTTGATGGATGCTCGAATGCGTTTTTAACTCGATTTGAAGTTCTTCATTAGTGTAAGGGTCTCTCTCGCGCGAAATCTAATTTCTTCAATTGCAGTGCAACGAAACACTGATGGAGCCGGGATCGGGTCTACGTATCCAGCTCGTTCTAGCGCAACTGCTATGTAGGCTAATTCGATGTCATTAATTTTAACAGGTGAACGAAATTTGTTGCAAATGAAAAGTATATTACTGCGCGACCAGTCCATTTTATACATAAATAGGTACACTCCCTTGACTGCGCGAAACCTACTTTAAAATGGCACTCCTGCTGACAATGCGATTCGTTATCATCACAGGGTCATCGGTCCAAAGAACTGGTTCGACACGCACCTCCACTTTTTCCGTAAAAATAGAAGATCCTTCATTCTTAATTATTTGTGAACAATAATCTAATCCGAATTCGCCTATATCATCATGTTACAAACGCCTCCGGGCCTACCATCCACGTTTCGCACTCGTACAGAGCCGTGCTACAAGCAATGCGTTTATGGGACTAAAAAATTCTCGTGGAAATTTAAGAACATAGGCTGGAATCCATGATAGAATTGTGATTCAAACTTATCGTAATCGTGTATGTTGATTTTTATTCTTTTGGATCTTGTATTGTTAGCAGGTCGTCGGGTAGGGTGAGTGAATCAAAAAGATATTTTGGAATATATCCAGAGATATTGTCGGAAAGAACAAATTCCTTCACTAATAGTAAAAATAAAATTCAGAAAAGGACACAGTTTATCGATATTGGCCTCATATTTATAGAAAAACAGATGGTCTAATAAAAATTGTATCGTGCATTTTTGAAGTTTTGAAAAATTCACATCACATCTTTAGTGAAAAAAAAAATTCATCAAACGAAACTTGCTATAGAATCGTCTAATTTCCTTCTTAGTGTTGCTCGACTGCAGAAAACATCGCCATTTGTTATAGTATGGTTCATAAAACGCGTCGATGTTTGTCTTACGATCGTAGGGAGAATTCAATAAATATAAGAGCGTCGTGTCCCGAAGAATTCACGAACCATTGGTACGTATGTCGGCCAGTTAAAATTATTTCCAGTCGAATTTATATCGTGCCCGTAAATCAGCATGCCTATGGCCACCACAGTGATAAAAAAAGTCAATATCGACATGACCGCCGACAGATCAATTTCCGGCTTTTTCATCGTTCCGCGCCAACTTTGATTGGAGACTGTAACGAGTGAGAGAGCGCGGGAATGGGTTCGTTAGCGGAGTATTCTGCCGTTTCCGTTCCTAACGAGAAAATGGAACGTCATTGGTCAGTCTTCGGGTCCGTTTGGAGAAGCCCGGGCACAGAACAAACTGAATTTAATCAAGGTGTGCTGCGGATGTGAGATAACAGAAACAATTGTCGTAGACGTTAATGTAGGTAAATTGTCTACGATGGAAAAATGTGACTCATCGCGGGTAGACACATAGAAAACTTTGCAGATTTTAAATGAACATCAAATGTGAAGGAAAATAATGGACACTAAGTTCTTTTGGTTAGTAATTTATCGAAAATAACAGGTTTGGGACAAAACTTTGAACTTGCAGCATTGATTTATGACGGCCATGTTTTTTATGCTCCGCCCATCTGGTATAACCAACTGTTTCCAAATGTAATGTCTGCCTGCGGCGTTGATTTATGCAAAACTCAATAGCGCCGGCCATGTTTTTTATACTCCGCCCACTGACAGATTCTATTAATTGTAGTAAAATTGCTTAATGCTTAACAAGTTATTATCATTAGGTTTCTAGACTTCGCCTCCTCGTACAGTGAAATCTCAGTAAGACGAGATTGTGAAGTATTTAACATGAAGAGGATTTAAGTTAAAAAAGATGTTAAAACCCCTGTAGTTTTTCCTCCAATTAGTGAAACTTCATTTGTAGGTTATTATGTGCTTCCATATAAGAAGTGCGTTAGTAGCAACTGCTGCTATCCTAAAATCTAATTAGATTTTCCATTCCCTTTTGTCTGTTATGCAAAATGGGGGTAGTTGGCATAATCTCACCCTCGCCGGTTCGGGCTGGAAGGATTTCCAAAAGAGATAACGTCTGCCAAGTGTTACCCATTTCATTATCATCATCATTGGCCGAAGGATCACCTCGCTTTAACGGGAACTTGTCTCGAAAAGACGTTTGGAAGTCGACCAAGTCGTCGCCAGTTTCATTATCCTCGAAATTATTCTCGTTTGGCAACAAAGACGTTATTGTGTATAATTTTTGAACTTGAAATAGCCTCGTTCTGTTCTCATACTCGTATTCTGTCTTAATCCAAATGATTACGAAGGTCTTAGTACCAGGTCATTAACGACAGTCGTCAAACCACCGCATTGGAAGGTAACTTTTCCCTCGTCGTGTTTTTTGAACACCTTGGAAGCATCGTCGTTTTAATTTAATTTTGACTTGAGGATGGTTAGTTTAATATTCAATTTCTGTAGGACAAAATTATTGAATTTTGATTCGTTTTCGAATCAAAATACAAAACGTTTTATTGAAAATTCAAACATCACATTGTTTTAACAAATTATAACATACCTGTTTACAATCTACAGTTTTGTATCAATATTATTTGGTAACTTGTTTTTTTAAATCTGAGTCCGATGATCATTTATAAAACGAAAGCCGGATGCGGTTTCTATTGATGTTTTCGAATTTTTCGTAATTGAAGGTGTTTGCTGTTTGCCAAAATGTCAATCACATAACTTTTTTTTCTGTATGTCTGCGGCCATTAAACAGTTACGTTATGTTTATGTTAGTGTGATTCAACTCGCTCTATTATGTTTATTTTGATACTACTAGTTTTTTTATTCAAAATACAGAATTTGAATTAATTTGGTGTAAGAAAACAATCTTTGTACTTGATAGCAATTGGAAGGTAGGACTTTGCGTAGGTCACAGATATATGTGGCATGGTTCCCAGAATTTTGAGTTCATTAAAAAAGAGCGCGGGACGATTGGCCGCACGTTTCACGTAAAACATGTACCTACCAAAGGGACATTTTTTCCAACAGTAATTAAATACGTGCAAATGAATCAAATAGTTTCTGTGAAATAATAAAGAATTCGTCAAATAGGTCAATGTAGTTGTAAGTAGCGATTGTTTTTCATATCACGTGGAATTTTTCGGATCGGAATGCAACAAGCGTTACGCTGGTCTGCCCAAGTCATCCATACTAATGGGTTTGGCTTCCTCTGTACGTATTTAGACAATAATATCGAACACATAATGCCAACAGGACTACCCAACCAGATTCTGAAGTTGTAATTTTGTAACTGACATATGTATGCCGTATATTATGTGACATACATGAAAGCTCATTGTATATATGAGAAATAAAAAAAATCCGTAGGCTTCGTTTGTTTTTTCCATTTCAATTTTTATTGTGATAAACTGCACAGTTACTGTTCCATTTACGGTTGTGGAGATTTATTATCAGTGTTTTTTATTATCGATAATCCCATAAACCCCCATGTTTATTTTTAAACTGAAGAGGAGTTTCCCTGGATCTTCCATAGATTTAAATATCATTTTTTGTCGCTTGCAATCGCATAATCAATGTCTACCTTCACCGACCGACAACAACATTATTCTTCGGAAAACGAATCGATGGTATTCGATTATTGACTTGGCAAATTGCCAACGTATGACACCTACGGGGTAACCCGTTTTGTTACCGACGTATTCGAACTTCTTATTTTGTGCCTTAAAGGATACCCGATAGGTGCAGAATAGTATGATGTGTACCCACAAAACGATTCGCAAAGAAATAAAAATTTCTGAGTGCAAGTTAAAGTAAAGTACATAAAACGTTCGAGATATTTTTAGGATTGAAACAGCATTGTTATGTAGAAATAATACAGGAAAATGGTGAGGCATACGTAACATGCAGATTGACCCGGACGATATTCCGAGAAGAGCACTCGGAAAACAATAGACCGTTGTGACCAAATAGCAGTTACAAATGTTTTTCGTTGAAGTGCACTATCGGGAAACCGTTGCTAATAGAAGCCAGTGCGGAGACGCATTGCTAATACATATAAGTAGAATTGAAAAGAGCAACTGCGCAGCGAGTAATTGTCCGAATCCCCCCATTAAAACGGAAATACTTTCTGATTAATAGCCTGCAGTAGTGTCTTAATATTTAATTTTCCCGATGCGATATTTGGAGCGCCATAATTTTGACAGAACGAAGTGGTACAGTCTGCGAGGCACCAAGCGCAAATAACTTGTTAGGAATGCAGAGTGCAATTAATATAATGCAGTTGGAGGCGACTGATTGGCTGCTGTACTTGCCAATCAGGAATTAGGTCAGATAAAACCGGTTCTTTTATTTACTAACTTCGCTGATTTTTCAAGTAGCTTTAAACCAAATTGTTTGAAATATAAAATTTGTAAAGACCAAGAGCATTAACGTCAAAAGTCGACAGATTTTATAATGAAATTGCTATGTATTCTTTATAATATTGGGATGCGTCAAATGGGCATACACCATCTGGTGGCAAAATTTATAACTCGAATGAGGGAAAAATTTACATAGGAACTGTGCACGTAAATTGTAAAATTGTTTAGTAAAATAATAAAACACATTAAAAAAGTAAAAATTTTTGATGATGGAGTCGACGAAGTTTTCTTCTAAATGCTGCAGTAGCACTTCAGACATAGATCTTCACTCTTCACCTACATTAACTACTTTCCAATAAAAACTAACCGTTTTATATATGTAAAAAATATATTCGGAAAATTAGAGAAAAAAGTAAACTAATAGAAGCTTGGATGAAAGCAGTAGGTATCAAAGAAGTGAATTCCGGAATAAAAATTTGTT
>NW_020439461.1:511553-522983 GCF_000699045.2 Agrilus planipennis | reverse complement strand
GTTGGTCTGTGTTCTGTCGGAGCTGCCTGCGACGCGCTGATGAGATCCAAAAAGATCGAAATCGCGATCCGCGTCTGGCAGTTTCGACAGAATACAGTCCACTTCGAATTATTTTATTCAATCAATCTAATAGTACAGTAAAAGTTCCGGTATGTTCTTTGATTCTTTCTATCAAACGTGGAAACTTCGTCGATTATATTATATGTCTTTGTAATTTAACTGATAGAGACGTTCCGTTTTTGTCTTATTTCCTGTTTCTGTTAACTGATATAATGTTTCTTTGCAACAAATTTTATGTAGGCTCACAATAAGTAACAGTTTTGGACGTTGTTGTGTTTTTATCGAGTTCTCATGTCGTCTCTAAGTGCATCCTCCGAGTGAATGATTTTATTTAATGTCAGGTGATTATTTTTTTTTTCCAGAGGGACGTGAAGAAGTGCGCTACATTGTATACGTATCATTTGCCAATTTGAAACTGTATTTTTATCATCGAGTGGGCGTCGTTTTCGCTTAAATTCATTGCGATTTTTTCAACGTCGCCATCTCTTTAGGTCGTTCGGTGACTTTAATGATCCGCGTTCGTTTTCCGCTTGGTTTTTTTTTCCGTTTCTTTTCTTTCCCTTTTGCCATCTCCGTTCTTTTCCAATAAAAATTTCGCTAACTCGTACTTCACGTACCGGCGCTTGCCCGTTAAGTTTATGAACCTGTTTATTATGCTCCTTCTTCAGTACCTACCTAATGGTCGCCACTTATACTTATACAAACACACAAATATAAATTAAGGCCATTTTCTCATTTAAAAATAAACTTTCCTACGGAATGTATAGCACTACTGCAAAAGGTACAGGTTGTATCAATTTTAATTAAAACTGGAAATACAACTGTCCGATTCCGGTTCGGACTCGATCCGACAAATAGGAACCCGGATCAGAAATGCCTCAAAACATTTCAGTCTAATTAAGCATCCATAGCCCTGATGGAGTAGGTACTCTGTGTAGTTCTGATTGGGTTAAATTTAGTTTTACCCTGATGAGGTTATCGGATTTGGAATCATTCTTAATAGGGTATGCCTTAAATGTTTTCAGGTAGGGTATCGACAGCAGGGTCAAATTAGTTTAAGTAGGGTATGCTATTCAGTCCTCGATAAAATTTCATAATAGAAGATGCCCTAATAGATTCGGATCCGCTCCGGATGCAATTAGAGCGCGCCGGATAAGTGTGTGACTGCTACACGCGAGGTTAGAGGTACAGCACAGCGGACCAAGAGCGATTGTTACTTGTTTATTATCAAGCGAAGTGACATTTTATCTTCAATTGTTCCTGCTTCAGCAAGCCACGCTGGATCGTGTACCACGCGTGTCTCTTAAGCGAGTGGGGTGCTACCTCACACCGCGCGCTTGCTTGACTACCTATGTCAGCGCTCATGAAACTTTAATTATCAAGCGCGCGGCATTCATATACTTACCGTGCCTTCTCCATTAAAAAAAAATTTTATATATCATGTTGGGTATCGAATGAAAGCTTATAAAAGTGGGAAACTAAAAATGTATACCCCGTTCGTTTTCGTCCAAATCTAATTTCATAATTTTGCGCCCGTTTGTACAGCTCCATTTCGTTACAGCAAACGATCTTTAAATGTCACGCGATAAAAATAAGCACTCGCGGAATTAACGGTCGTATTCATTTTATGCCAATTAAAACGGTCGCGTTGCTGCCGTCTGATGTGGCGTCGCGTCGGATCGAGTCGCCATACGGAATTCTTCACGCTCGTCGGAGGCTGCGACTATTTGGCAGGCGGCGCAGAAAAAATTCTTCTTTGTCGTACAGACGTTAGTGAGCAGGCCGGTTGTCAGGCCACGCACGTAACGCACGCACGCACGCACGTATCCGATTATATCGCTAGAGTGTAGGCGACGTATGTATGTATGTATGTGTGTATGAAGCGCACAAATGCGAGTGCGTGTCCCAAACGTTCCAGCCCTAAAATCAAGGCTGGAAAAACAATTGAAAATAACAAGTGGGCATGCCGGTCATTAGCCTTTTCCTATATACCTTCATATGAATTGAAAATCGGACATAAAGATATTCTAAGTATTACACACAGAAGAAAGCTCTGCTAGTTTACAACAGCTTTCAAGTCAAGAATTGTCGATCCGGTCTTGATCTCTAATAGCTTTGTGATAATGAAGTCTTTATCACAAATAAGGTGGCATGGTGCTTGTTGAAAATCCAATCTTTAAATTGATTTCTGCTGCTACGTCGCGCTCCGGTGTAAATGTATCTAATTAACGTTATCGTCTAACGATTTAATAGAGTTCAGCGTCAACTTTAAAATATTGTCTATGTTGTTGTCCCAGAAACTTTGTTGAAATTGGACTCTGTCGGTGGAAGCGCAGAAGTTTTAATTGCAATTCCTGTTGTCGTGCTTCGTCTATATTCCCGAGCCTTGTTTTGCTAATTCCGCTGATTATTTTCATATTGAGTCCTGTGGGATGATAAAACTGTCTGATGCCTTTTGTTTTTCGTTTTCTACAATTTAACGCCAGTAATGAAGAAGTAACAATTCTCATTTCTAGATGTAGCACTTTTTTGCGTTGTTAATAACAAAATTGGTTTTTTAATTTAATTAAATGTAACCTTTGATATTTCAATAAAATGCATAAAATCACGATGTAGTTCTATTCTGTAGCAATGGCAGCACTGAAAAAAATCGAGTAGAATAAATATAAAATAAAATAATCCGAAGTGATCTGTATTCTGTCGAAACTGCCAGACGCGGATCGCGGTTTCGATCTTTTTGAATCTCATCAGCGCGTTGCAGAGCAACACAGACCAAGTTTTACCTGCAGCGCGTTTTAGTAAAAGTTGGTCTGTTCTGTCGGGCCGCCTGCGACGCGCTGATGAGATCCAAAAAGATCGAAATCGCGATCCGCGTCTGGCAGTTTCGACAGAATACAGACCACTTCGGATTATTTTATTCGATTATGGTANATTTAAAAACTTGGAAATTGCACGGTACACTATAGGAACTACGATAAATTTTCCCTAATCGACGCCATGTTTTTAGGCTCCTCCCATTTGACGGATCCCAATAATTATCAGAAAGTGATGTGCGCCCAGTTCCTCCATTAATTGTTAACTCTTGCCCAAAAGAATGGAATTTATTTGGGTATTTTAAATGTTTTTTTTTATCTTTATCACGCCTGTTTTCGTAAACAATTTATTGTCTTCGCAACGAGCTTTTGCGCTAAATCCTCTTTCAGGTCGTAATTTCTAATGTGCTTAACGCTACGCAATGTGCCGGAGATTATGGAGTTCTCTAAGCTTTTAATTGTCTCATAACGCTCACTAAATGCACGGTACAGTGTGACATTACCCTCACGATTAATGATAATGCATAATTAAATAAATTAGCATTATCAAGTATTTTTTGTTAAAAATCATGCTGTTGAAATTCTTTGAGATGTTTGTAAAAAATTAATGTATTTTATGGAACTGGTCGCCTTTCGATTGTATAGTGGTTTTACCTAATCGATCAATCTGATTATATCATCTGATGATTTTCAAATATGACAAGGAAATCGTTCTATCGGACCCTATAAATTTTAGTCGGCTGGGCATGTTTTCAGAAGTTGTTGATTATTTTTTATCCATAAGAAACATGCGGTATGAGCTAATCTTCACGTTTGTGGAAAACAAAAGCATCTGGGTCTACCTCTGTCTCTCTTAACTCCTGTTTCTGCCTTTAATACGTCTCTAAGTAGTCTCTTATGAATAAGAAAGTGTCCGATTCGACCTTCTTCGCCTATTTCTTACTAGTGTGATTAGCGCTAAATTTAATTAACGTAAAATGTATTAGGCCAAATGAGTAATTGATCCTTACTCAATTGCAGTTCTTCGTTTTCGATATTGTTGTAGTTGTGAAAGAAGAAAGTGGGAAGAGAATCTCTAACAATTTTGTAAAATTTTTAAGACGTACGCGTTTTCGTCAGGGGTGGGCGATTGGACTGTTTTTGTTGTAGAATGTTTCGTCGTTCTACAAAATGAGTTTTTGTTACGCCGAACTACATCGCGACGGCAGGGCTTTTCAGAAAGCAGCCGCTTGTTTTCAACTACACGCGTGGCCGAATTAGTCAGTTAGTGAATGTTGGAGGGTCTGCTTCCAACATTGATGTTTTTAATTAACGCGAGCATGGTAACCATGGAGCTTTATGGTAATCCCTTAATTGGTGAATCTGTCTCAGTGGCTCTTGCACAAGTTTGATATTTTTTATGGATGTTCTCGTTCTGTTTGATTGGTAACATTACATTATGATCATTAAATAAATTTACATACAAATATCCTCATTAATCAATAATCACCTCCAATATGTAGGAGTTATGCAGTCAGACACTGAAAATGTGTCATATCATCTCTTTGTTCTTATTGGCTAATAAGGCACGTGAAGTGGGTTCAGCATTGAATTTTTGGATTGATCTCTACATGTGTGGAAGTGAATAACGTTTTATTTCTCCGACAAAATAAATATTTTCCTTAAATTTTTTCTATAACTATTGGGGAATTAAATGGCTCGTTGATAGTTCAAATGAAAACCCAAGTGTGTAATGCGATATCCTGTTAAGATATTAGAGAATAGAATTAACTTTTTGTGTATCGTGTACTATCTAAAATATCACCGAGCGGCGTGGCCTAGAGGTTTTGTCCATTGCTTAGCATTCAGGAGGACGCCGGTTCGATTCCGGGTCCGTCTGCCTTGGTCCAAGTTTTTCTGGGCTTTCCTTGGATCACTTGGTCAAATGTTGGGGCAGTAATATTCCATAGATAATCTTTCATTCTCTTCTGTCTTCATTTCGCCCGTCTCATCTTTCTCACCCGAGCCACTTCCTACCGATTTCCACGATTCCTAAATGGAGGCTGCGCTCTATCTTTCGGCGTAGTCCGGAGGGACTGCCCACCCACCAGCATCAGTGGCTGGTAGGAATGAAACACCCGAATGTTTGTTTTTTTATCTAAAATATCGGTTGATTCAGGATGCGTCTTCGCAGGTGCAGTTGCTAATAAACGATGGTGCTTCGTTAGTTCTGACTAATATTAAACGGATTGGAATTAATCATAGCAATGCGTAAAAGACTCGGTCGTCGCAACGAATTAAATTAATGACTGGCATTTATAAATAATACACTTACTATGATACGCGCCAAAGAATAATGTTTATTTATATGGATTAACTGTTGAACTTTTTATGAAGACAGGAGGATTTCCCGTCTCACAGTTACGGATGGAATCAATTTGAAAATCAAAAGGATTCTGTACTCTTGTTGAAACGCTGAGGAGATTAAATACTGTTTAGGTTTTAGCTGTAATGGATAAGTAAAGGATGAGGGTGAAACCAAGATTAGTCCATAATTGGTACAAGAAGGATGGGATCTTGGAAGGTCTTTAAACTATTTCAATCCTTTGTGGATATCAGAATGACTATGAACCCCTAAATTCTTCTATTTTAAAGAAAGATTGAAAACCCTTTAAAAAATGTACATGACGACGTATAATATAATAATAATAATTGCATTATCAGTTTGAGTAAATGTTATTTTGAGATCCATATCCTGAAAACGTAGGGGAGACTGGGGACAAAATGGTCTGAGCTTAACGGGATACTCGATCTGGATTGATGAGGAGAGGCAGTCCCTCCGGAGAGTAGAGCAGAGGGTCCTCTTCAGTCTCCTTTTACGAATCATGAGAATGGGTGGATGGCGGTTGGGGTAAGAAACATGAGACGGAAGAGAAGTAAAAGACCATCTGTGAAATAAAATTATTACCACCGCCCCATAATTTGCCCAAATGATTCAAAGAAACTCTTCGGAATCGAATCTGTGTCCTCTCGAATGTTAAGCAATTGTCTAAATCTTTAAGCAATGCTTCTGGGTACTGCACTTACATTTACTGTGTGAACTTATTCGCAGTCGACCAAAGAATGGATATTTTGCTATGTTGTAACGTGTGCCATGAATGTACCCATAATATAATTCCTGTGTTGGAGTTGATGAATACGAATCAACAAATTTTGCGCATACTTGTGAACGCTGCCAGTCAGCTTTAAATATATGCCCTTTTACCCCGTGTCATTTCTTTTTTGCCCCGTAGTAGGGATAAAATGGGAAATTTGACTTCCTTGAATTGAATCCAATAGAACACGCCTCTGTTTCACATAAATAATTATTGTCCGAATGTGACTTGATTTATTGAAGAAAGTCAACATGAGTAAGCGGGTGTATTATCGTTTGTAATAACTCCCCATTCTTTAAATGTGCGCGCCAGAGAATTCAGTATCCCGAATACCTGGCGGTCCCCGTCCGTCTCCTGGACCTTGGCCAACGTCTAAAATTGTGAATCATCCTGCCGCTGAATTGGATTTACGTAGAAAATGCAACAAACTCGGAACACGCCGAACCGAAGGTGTGATTTTGAACTACTTCTCGTGATGCACCATTTATCTAAATTAAAACGCCGGTAAAAACTTCCCACGGAATATCACCGACTGATATGCCATTTACTTAATACTCACCGGTTTTATTTCGTGAAAACTAAATTGCCTGTGAATGCACAAACATATTCCGTCTGTAAGGGCAGGTATGTTACACACAAATTGGTATTGGTTTTCAATTCTATTTATACAGTCCGTTTCTGTTTGATGCATTTCTAAAAAAGAGAAAAAAAATGAATGACGTACAATTAAATTAGTGGTAGGCATCAGTTTAAATAGTAGATGAAGTCGTTCTTTTTATTTAGCTACCACTCGTTTCTATAAAAAAGCAATTTCAAAAATATGTTCATCTATAATAAATATTTTAAAATTCTTGCAGGGTTTCGCAGTTTATAAGCATTACTAAACCTAATTTTCTGTATTTAATACCATGAAGCAGTAAACGAGGGTAAAATTTAGAACTTCCACGCGGTTTTTGATCTAAAACTTTAACCAGTAACTCGAGTTAAATGTATATTTTAGAGCGGCATTAACCTCTAAAACTTTCCGTAGAAAGCACTGCTTATAGTTGATACCACTCACCTTACATTATATTCTCCTGCATTATTATATTTTCAACAAGCAAAGAACGGTTTTATTACATAACAAAATCAATGCACAGTGGGTAGTTAACACAGTGAAGGAGGCAGTAGAAATAAACGTAAAATTCCCCTTATTGGGCGACCAACGTTTCCTAACTTTTTACTTTACATCACATTAAAATATACGTAATTCGTTGTTTACTTTATACTAATTTGTGCACCCACTGAAAGGGTAGAGAGATATTTATTCAGGCGTGTTTTGGCGAAAAACACGCACAATGGGGTAGCACTGGGGGATTAAATGTCCTGAAAAGTACATTTTCAGGTGGAAAATGTAGACGTAGGGAACTTAACTACTTACTGATGATGATGATGTAGTCAGTGAATTATTTTTCTTAACGGTAAGTGCCCTGGGAGCGATGACGACGTAATTGCGAAAAGCGAAAGGAAAAGTAAAAGGAAAAATAAAATGAACTCAAATACGACTCATGCACACACTTGAAAAAGATCTTTTAGTGGCGTTTGCTCTTTCACGTGATGTGTGGTGTATAGAATAGAACAGCTAGCGTGATACACTAGATACTGAAATGAAAAAAAATAATAATTTCTCGCTTAGTCGTTGGCATGCGTGATTAGCGGCGGCGAGCGCTTAATGAGTACACATATGACATAAACAGTGACGAGCACTTAGCGAGTATACGATTAGGACAGCCAGCGGCGAGCGCTCATCGAGTATACTGCTAGGACAGCCAATGATAGGCGACTCGCAAAGCTTTGTATTCATAGTACTTTAGTTCTGTAAACCTTCCAGAAAATGAAAGAAAGCGTTTGGTGTCCTAACTTAGCGTTACCTTGATTAGGAGTGGCAATGACGATATTTGTGTAATCAGCAACGGCTAGCGCTCAGTGAGTATACGATTAATATGATAGTGCTTATCGAGTATGTAACTGATATAACCCTTCCAGATACTGAAATAAAAAAAAATATTTCTGTTAGTCATTGGTATACGTGACAAGCCGCGGCGAGCGCTTAGTGAGTACACGTATGGCATAACCAGTGACGACCGCTTAGTGAGTATGCGATCGGGACAACCAGCGGCGAGCGCTCATCGAATATGCAATTGGGACAGCCAACAGTAAAGCTTTCTATTCGTAGCACTTCAGTTCTGTAAAACTTCCAGATAGGGAAAGAAAGCGCTTGGTATCCTAGCTTGCCGTCACCATAATTAGGAGTGGCGATTTTGTCATTTGTGTAATCAGCAGCGGCGAGCGCTTAGTAAGTACGCGTTTGACATAACCAACGGCGAGCGCGCTCAGTGAGTATGCGATTGGTAAGATAGTACTCATCGAGTACGTGACTGAGACAGCTAACGGTGAGCGATTTAAAAAGCTTTGTATTCCTAGTAATTTAATTCTATAACCCTTCCAGATACTGAAATAAAAAAAAATATTTCTCTTAGTCATTGGTATACGTGAGCGCATAGTGAGTACGTGTATGGCATAAACGATGACGACCGCTTAACGAATGTGCGATTAGTACAGTCAGCGGCGAGCGCTCATCGAATATGCGATTTGGACAGCCAACAGTAAGAGATTCGTAAAGCTTAGCTCGCCGCCGACAAAGCGCAATTGGGACAGTCTAGAGCGGACAGTGAGAACTCGGCTGCGGCTAGTTTGGTATCCTAGCTTGCTGTTGTCATAGTTAGGAGTGGCGATGGCGGCGTCATTTGTGTAATCAGCAGCGGCGAGCGCTTAGTAAGTACGCGTTTGATATAACCACCGGCGAGCGCTCAGTGAGCATGCGATAGGACAGCGCTCTTCGAGTATGCGATCGGGACAGCTAACGGTAGGCGATTCGCATAGCTTTGTGTTCGTAATATACTTACTATAAGCCTTCCGGTTATTGAAATGTATGAATGATAATTAGGTTATTGTTATTGTGCTTATGTGCTACCCGGTCATTTATGTTCACTGTTTAGCAACTATAACTAACATGCGCTTTAATTAGGGACGTTAGCTGATTTTTCTGTTTCGCTGTTTTTTCGTTAACGTTTTTCCAATTATCGTTTCGTGAGCGTGAAATCGCCGATGCAACAACCGTGTCGTTTCGCGTCTTTTTTTTTTTACATTGTACGCACAAGTTATTACGGGCAGCTGAACAAACCGGAAAAGAACGCTGCAAAATTTTAACGACACATCTGGACGCGTTTACACAATGTAATGGACATGAAAACATACGGAACCGTTCTAAACGCTAAAATAATCATAAAAAAAAAATGTCGGCGACTGCCGTACTCTAAACGGGATTAAAACGACTGAGAAGGAATCACATTTGCTGTTACACATTTAGGATGTTTGTTTCTAAAATAAGAAATAGAAGAAAGGAAGTTGATAGTTACTGAATAGAGTAGAACAGTAGAAAGTATTTTGGAGACACGTATTATCAAGGAGGACCTAGAGATAGCTTTAAATAAAATGGAAGCGGTACTGACAAATCGCAGTACTGTATGAAAATAAATAAAAGTAACACAAAAATACTGGTATGCAAGGGAAGAAAAAGTAGGGAAAGAGCGAATATAAAGATATGAGACGAAGAATTAGAAGAAGTGGCTGATTTTAGTTATCTAGGAAGTTAGATAAGTCAGAACGGAAGGAGTAGTAGGGATATAAAGCAGAGAATAGCGTAGGGTCAAGTCGCCTTCAATAAAAAGAAGTCACTTCTATGCTAGCGAACGGATAATTTAGAAATTCGAAAAAGATTGTTAAAGGTGAATGTTTGAAGCGCGGCACAGAGGGCGCGGCGGAAAAGAAAAGGTTAAAATAGTTGGAAATGTAGTGTTACAGGCGAATGATGAGGATACCGTAGATAGAGAAGGTTAGAAATGACGAGGTATTAGAAAGAATAGGAGAACAGAGGACTCTGTGGAAGTCAATAAAAAATAGGCGGGATAGGTTAGTAGGACACCTTCTCAGGCATGAAGGTCTAGTCAGAGACATATTAGAGGCATCTAGTAGAGGTAGACCTAGATTAGATTACTGTTCGCAATTAGTTAAGGATGTGGGTTGTTTTAGTTTTAGGGAAATGCGAAGTTTAGCTCAGAATAGGAAACAGTGGAGATGCATGTCCAACCAGTCTTAGGACTGACGGCCTTATGATGATGATGATCTACTAATAACAATTAATAATAATAAGTTTGTGTGCTTATTGAGGATTATCTCTGGAACGAGAGGTCTAATTGTCGAAATTCTTTTTTTTCTGTTTTTTAAGATACGTGAATTTTTCTGCTTTGAATTATATTTTATCTGATAATTCTCTCTAGAAACGCTATTTTTATGTAGTTTTTTAATTTATTCAAATGTGAACCGCAGATAGTATTGGTATTGGGAAATTCATTAATATTTATTTTGTTTGCGAATCAGAAGAGTACCTCGAAGCCGTGTAAATGTAGCTTCGACTTTTTGTAAAGAAAAGCTCATTTATTGATCGCTATTTTCATTTCGGTGTACATATAGATCTCTAAGTAACGGTCAAATAGGTCATTTCGTGCTATCTACATTAGACACGTATCTCTCCAATTAAATTAGAACTGTATAAATAGCGTCGAAGAAACATGAAACATATTATCTAGTATTCTTTGTAAATTAATTGAAAATGAAAATGTTGCTACAATTAATACGTCTAATGGTAACCTTATACACAATAGCGTATATAAAAATATACCCATGTATATAAATAAACTATATTTTGCTAAATTGGCTGTATCTGAACGTATTTTGTATCACGTTCAATTTCTTTCAACTTGTTCGTCAGGCTATTGAATTACAACAAGATTCTACGTCAGTCGGTTTATTTATAAAAGGTCCAAGGCGAACGTTCTTTTATTGTTGCTCTTTGATTTGCAGAATTTTGAACGGAAATCGCAAATTGTTTTACTTGCATCTTCAGTGAGGCTGCCAGAGTGGTAATGTGGTCATATTCTTAATATAAATAACAGTCGAATTTAATAACAACGAAAGTTAATACTGAAGAAGTTTCGACACGATTTATTCAATATTAAACTAAAACTGGAAATGAGTTGATTGCAACCATTTTCAGTAATCTACCTAATGGAAAATACTACAAATGGCGCGGTAAACGCCACCTGTAGTACGATGCTACATTTTAGGATTACGTATGCTCCAACAAGGTCCATTTAAATATATGGATATCTACATGCTGAAACGAATCCCGGCGTAGCTAACCTTAACGTGATAGGCACGTTACCATAATCGAATAAAATAATTCGAAGTGGTCTGTATTCTGTCGAAACTGCCAGACGTGGATCGCGATTTCGATCTTTTTGGATCTCATCAGCGCGTCGCAG
>NW_020439461.1:503226-508131 GCF_000699045.2 Agrilus planipennis | reverse complement strand
TAGAACAGCCCACATCCTTAACTATTTGCGAAGAGTAATCTAATCTAGGTCTACCTCTACCCCTCCTAACTCCTGTTTCTGCCTCTAATATGTCTCTGACTAGACCTTCATGCCTGAGAAGGTGTCCTACCATATCTCTTTAAGCGACTACAACTGATATTTTCGGAGAATTATATCTGTTAGAACGACCAGCTGTATTGTAAACATTTGAATAGGTAACAGTATCCACATCTGGTACAGTAAATGACCATTAGTTTAGGGTCTATTGTAATTAGGGTTGCCACCTTTTCAGGCTTTACATAAAGTATTTCTCGACTAAAAGGCTAAAAAAAAATTACTGAGCATAAAAATAAAGTACTTTATTTTTTGTTTTTAAAAACATATTTTTTGTTACACCTAGCAGCCAGTAACAAATTGCTGTCGCTCTTAAATACATTAATAGCCTTTAAACATGGCAAACAAAGATTTAAGTAAACTAAAAGTCCATTTTTGATTAGTTTTAATGAAGCTTTATTCCTGTCGTCCCGCCACTTTGCGTTCATAACAGAGAATACTGTTTCTGTAAATTCTGAAGTGGCCGGAACGGACAGCAAAAGTGGCACTACCTTGAACAGATTTGGGAAAACAGGTTGTTACGTAAATATGGTTTGCTATTTTTTCTTTGTAATATTATTGATGTAAAAGTACTCTGAATTTGGAATAATCGCTTACAAAATTACGATGTTTGCTTAAGGCCTTAAATAAAGTATTTTTGCGTACTTTATGTGTCTTGTAAAGTATAACGTACGCACAGTCGAAATAAAGTACAATACTTTATAATAAAGTACGGGTGGCAACCCTAGTTGAATTATACATTTAAAAGGAGAAAATAGCGACAATATCTATTTTCGGTTGACATTTTGCCTTGCCTGTATATTAAAAAATTTTTAAACAAGTACGTTTTAAACGCGTTTTTATGTCATTTATTTGGCCGCTTTTGTATCAAAAGAATAAATTTGAAAAAACGACGAAGACGAGAAATGAGGCAAACATGTAATGTACATAAGAATTAGGGATGGTGGTGTGGTGTGGTGTGGGATGGTGCTAAAAATAGACACGTTGTTCCTTTTGTGAACAGGGAGAGCTGAACCCAACAAAGCGAAGCGTCTGTTGCCGAAATGTTTGATTTGCGTTTAAAACGCGGACGCGGATTGAAACGAACGCGTTTCAAGTATTTTTTCCCTCGTTTCTTTTGTATGATGAAACCGTACTACACCTCTGCCTACCACTAATGAACACTTACAAACTCGACGAAAAGAATCTGTTTGAGTTTACGCGTTTGCCAGAAGAGACCGTCTAATTAAAAAAGCCAAAAAAATCCGACGAAGCTTGATAAAATATTTGCTTGTTCAAAATTATCCGCCCCCTGCTCTTTGTTGCCGCAAATGCCTCATTGTAAATGTTTACCATTTTCTTTTTGTGTACACCCTTGATATTTTTTGATAAGCAAATCATGCAAAACTTTGTTCAAAGTGCGTACATATTTTAATGTGTATTTCACCACTTTCGAAAACTGAAAAACAATAAAAATCGACGCTAAAATTGTGACATGTAGCGTCAGCTTTTATAGCAAACGGCGGCGGTTGCGAATTTTTTTTGCAGCGGAATTTAAATCAGGTCAAACGTCAGCTAAAAATACATTCGTATTGTGAATATGCATGTATGTATGTATGTATGTGTACGTATGTATATCAATGTCCATGACCGTTTTCTTATGTCCAAACACTTCATTTTCATAAGATCATCAGTCCTAAGACTGGTTGGACACGCACCTCCATTCGTTCATATCCTGAGGTAATCTTTGTATATCCCTAAAACTATAACATCTCACTTCCTTAACTACTGTCAACAGTAATCTAATCTACGTCTGCCTCTGCTCTTCGTGACTTTTGCTTGTGCTTCTGATATGTCTTAAGGATGTTTGGGAGGTATGTCAAAATGCTACGAGACAAATAACAATTTGGAAGAACGTTTCTCATTCAATTCTAAAACTCCTGTAAAAATTACAAATCGATTCACTAAACCGTTAAAAAGTTATTGAAATTTTAAAAAATTGTAATTTTACACGTCATTTTATGGAGATTCGTTAACCGAACAGATTAAATTTATTTTTATTAACAGAAAAAAAGCTACCAGAAATTTCAAACTTTTATAATAAGTAACTTGAACTCTGGAGAATCACTTTAGCGTAAGGTTATTCAAATTCACTAAATGGTTATCGAGGAAAAAATGAAAAATTAGCTGAAAATCTCGTTTTTACTTGATAATATAATGATAATATTTATAATTGTCTGAAATAAATGCAATTTTAAAGTTTTAATTATTATTTAAACATATTAAAAAGTTTTACGCTCATTATTAATAAAGATTGAAACTAAATATTTTTTTGTTTCGAAGTTGAAATCAAGGCATATTCACTGCCAAAAGTCAGTTAAAAATTTTCCATATTATTCGTTATTTCTTATTTTATTCAAAGTTTTTGGTCAAATTCCAAATTTTCTCTCAAACCGTATACTTTTTTTTTAGTATAGATAGTATTTATTTACCTCACGATATGCTGCAAAACCTAATTAATCACGAATTTCTAATTTTATGTACTCTTGTCTCCGATTGTACCTCCCAAACATCCTTAAGTTTCACTTGCCTTAGAAGGTATCCTACTAACCTATCTCGCCTATTTCTTACTGACTTCCATGACCTCTGTTCTCCTATTCTTTCTCATACCTCCTCGTTACCAACCTTCTCTATCCACGGTATCCTCATCACCACCTTTAGAAAATATGTAACCTTTTCTATTTCGCTTCGCCCATCATCCCTCTTTCCCACCCGTACAGCGTCGCGCTCCAAACATAGAATCTCTTTCGAATTTCTAAATTAACCGTTCGGGAACATAAAAGTGACTTCTTTCTATTGAAGACGACTCGATCCTGCATTATCCTGTGTGAGTTATCTAATAACTTCCTAGATATCAAAAAACAGCAACTTCTAATTTTTTATGTCCTATGTTTACATTCACTCTTTCCCTACTTTTTCTTCCCTTGCATACCAGTATTTTTGTTTTGCTTTTATCTTTTTGTCAGTATCGCTTCCATTTGATTTAAAACTATTTTTACGTTAATTTCGATATAAGATAATGCGTGTAGCTGTAACATTGATAAATTTTGTGCATGCATCTCTGTTTCAGTATCGTATCTGTTGACGATAAGTTTTTTTTTTCATATTTTCACCAGTGGAATAAAAATTGCGTGTTTCGCAACAATTTCCGTAGATATTCATGGGTAGTTGTTATGCTCGCAGTTGGAAACTTGGTATTGATACTTTTTTTCCCTAAACTGACGACAACAATAACATTGAAAGTCATAAAAGAAAATGAAAGTNTTTTAAGATACGTGAATTTTTCTGCTTTGAATTATATTTTATCTGATAATTCTCTCTAGAAACGCTATTTTTATGTAGTTTTTTAATTTATTCAAATGTGAACCGCAGATAGTATTGGTATTGGGAAATTCATTAATATTTATTTTGTTTGCGAATCAGAAGAGTACCTCGAAGCCGTGTAAATGTAGCTTCGACTTTTTGTAAAGAAAAGCTCATTTATTGATCGCTATTTTCATTTCGGTGTACATATAGATCTCTAAGTAACGGTCAAATAGGTCATTTCGTGCTATCTACATTAGACACGTATCTCTCCAATTAAATTAGAACTGTATAAATAGCGTCGAAGAAACATGAAACATATTATCTAGTATTCTTTGTAAATTAATTGAAAATGAAAATGTTGCTACAATTAATACGTCTAATGGTAACCTTATACACAATAGCGTATATAAAAATATACCCATGTATATAAATAAACTATATTTTGCTAAATTGGCTGTATCTGAACGTATTTTGTATCACGTTCAATTTCTTTCAACTTGTTCGTCAGGCTATTGAATTACAACAAGATTCTACGTCAGTCGGTTTATTTATAAAAGGTCCAAGGCGAACGTTCTTTTATTGTTGCTCTTTGATTTGCAGAATTTTGAACGGAAATCGCAAATTGTTTTACTTGCATCTTCAGTGAGGCTGCCAGAGTGGTAATGTGGTCATATTCTTAATATAAATAACAGTCGAATTTAATAACAACGAAAGTTAATACTGAAGAAGTTTCGACACGATTTATTCAATATTAAACTAAAACTGGAAATGAGTTGATTGCAACCATTTTCAGTAATCTACCTAATGGAAAATACTACAAATGGCGCGGTAAACGCCACCTGTAGTACGATGCTACATTTTAGGATTACGTATGCTCCAACAAGGTCCATTTAAATATATGGATATCTACATGCTGAAACGAATCCCGGCGTAGCTAACCTTAACGTGATAGGCACGTTACCATAATCGAATAAAATAATTCGAAGTGGTCTGTATTCTGTCGAAACTGCCAGACGCGGTTCACGATTTTGATCTTTTTGGATCTCATCAGCGCGTCGCAGACAGCTCCGACAGAACACAGCAGAAGAAGTTAAGACAGCAGGTGAAAGTTGATCTTCGAATTATTTTATTCGATTATGGTAACGTGCCTATCACGTTGAGGTTAGCTACGCCTGGATTCGTTTCAGCAAGTAGATAGCCATATATTTAAATGGACCTTGTTGGAGCATACGTAATCCTAAAATATAGCTTCGTACTACAGATGGTGTTTACCGCGCCATTTGTAGTATTTTCTAAAACGCGCTGTTAAGACAGCAGGTAAAAGTTGGTCTGTGTTCTGTCGGAGCTGTCCGCGACGCGCTGATGAGATCCAAAAAGATCGAAATCGCGATCCGCGTCTGGCAGTTTCGACAGAATACAGTCCACTTCGAATTATTTTATTCGATT
>NW_020439461.1:487567-496355 GCF_000699045.2 Agrilus planipennis | reverse complement strand
CTAGCAAGGAGATCGGGCTGAAACTATAGCTACAAGCTATCCAAGGATGGTACTATAGAATGTCACCTCAAGGTAGGCCTAGTGGCGTCATCTCTTGGTTAGGCCGGAAACTTATCAATCCACCCTCGTATTACTGTTAAGGATGTGGGTTGTTCTAGTTTTAGGGAAATATGAAGATTAGCTCGGAAATGTGCGTGTCTAACCAGTCTTAGGACTGGCGACCTTATGACGATAAAGTTTACCGTATTTAAAATGTTCACTGTAAAATTTCTGCATTTAAATTAAAACTAAGCCATTTTATTTTTGTACTAGCAACTTCAACTTGCTTCAACTTTTCTTATCGGAAAAACATCTGACAAGATTTTCAAGTTCCTTTATTATCCTGCGGCACCACCCAGTCTGTATAATTGAAAACTTTTCTCTACCGTAAAATCGTAATGTAAATATGTCGCATCCATCTGCCGTCTTCGGTTTAGTTTTCCAATTGCTACTCCTAAAATATGTCATGAAAAAACTACATTCATTTTGCTTAAAGTAGAAACCAACTTTAGTTTATGTAATTTTATCAAAACCGTGTCCCTGCTTTTAAAATTATTAAGCTGCTGTCATAGTCGAAAATCATTTTTCTTCTCTATCCTAAAACTTCTCGTTATTCTTTGGCCACTCCCAGTGGAAATTAGGTTTCCCTTATCTTAATTTCATTACCACCACAACTGCGACAACTTAATCTTTCTGATGGTACTTCCCAAATGATATCGTATGACAAAACTGTTCGTTCTCGTTTGATCACCGTAACTTTCCGAAGGGAGCATTGTCGCATTGGTCCTCTTCTGTGTGTATGTGCATCTCTGTCGCAATCGAGTCGTGAGTTTAATTCACTAATTTCAATCTTAATTAGCGATGGGAATGTTGACAGGTTTCTCGAAAATACACACAGAGCTCCAGGCGCTTTCCTTTCATGCCATCGGAGTTAATTAAACACGAATCTTGTTGTAATTAAACGACCCGCCCCTCGACCATTTTCCATCTCCCTACGTATTTCGATATTTCCTAATAGACAAATAGAAATTACTATTGAACAATAAAAAATGTAGAAAGGGACGTATCTATATGCAGAAATCGTAACATTAAAGTTAAGTTTTTATCATCATAGAGTCATCACTTCAAAAACTAGTTGGACACACACCTACACTTTTTCCTGTCCTGAACCAATCTAAAACTGGAACATCCCACATCTTTAACTATTTATCTAATTTATATCCACCTCTACTCCTCTTAACTCCTGTTTCTGTTTCTAATACGTCTCTAATAAGGCCTTCGTGATTGAGAAGTTGTCTTGTCAATCTGTCTCGCCTATTTCCTATTGACTTCCGTAGTTCCTTCTGTTCTTTTATTCTTTCTAATACATCCTCATTTCGAATGCTTCTAACCTTTTTTTTTCACCGCGTCGACCGTCCATGTTTCGCACCCGTACAACGCCGCGCTCCAGACAGTTTTAAAAGTTAAGTTTTAATATGAGAATTATTGGTAATTATTAATTCAGATTGCACAAATTGCCTAGAATGAATTAAAAAACTCTGCATTAATTATAAGTTATATTAAGTTTTCATCGGTTTAGATGTGTCTAAAACAATTTGGACAGTTTATAATAATAGACATGAAATCGTTCGGGATATTATTGTTGTTAATCATTCACGCAATAAAATTTAACTTTTGAGAAAATCGTTTATGAATGTCTAAAGAACTTCCTGGAACATCCAAAAGCAATTTCCTTTAAGGTTTTATTTTAATTTAAGTAATGTTTGATGTTGCAATTTGGAGGGTTCGCTAGGATTGCTTTTCCTTAAAAACTTGTTTTGTAATATTATAATTAATTTTGTTTCAAATCGAAATAAGTAGGGTAGGTACTACTTAAAAATGCACCCTAAATAAAGTAATACGGACCTTGTTTCATCGGGGATGAAATACCAAAAAGTTATTACAGCAGTGGCGCCTCGGGGTTGTGCATATTTCAGAATTGATAGGTATAATGTTGTTTATGCCACCGTAGGTTGTGAACAAACTAAAACACTTGCTTATTTGTTAGCTGTTATGACATTCCCCACCTCCAATGTGGTGTAAAGGGCCGAACAGATCAAGGATCTGCTTTTGCTCATCTTAGCTACGTCGACTAATGAATGCGTATTAACACATCGAACGGCTCGTAAACGACGAATACATGATAATACCTTAATAGCTTATTTATATCATTCACACTTGATCGGCACTTGGTTAGCTTTGTTCAAAAATTCAGGCAATTGAAAAGTATTAGTTAACATCGAAATAAACTCTCTGCCAGTAAAGTAACTAGTTACGCCTGGCTGGAAAAGCTTAAATATCGCTTGACATTCATTGTATTCTTTAAAGATCAGACAACTGAGAATCATTTATGAATCGAACTGAAACTATTAGCAATTCATCCATATTTTTATTAAAGACACATACTATACCGTCGTTGCAAACTGGTCGTGAGCCGGAAAACATTATATGCTGTCAAAAGTAAATGTACCTAAAATATTCATTGTGACACTGCTCATAAAATTTTCATGCTTAATGGTTTTCTTTCTTTTATTGTCGTTTGTTGTTATTACAACTCAAGAAAGGTCTAGTTAGTGAGGAAGCCAGGGCTTGGTCAGGTCAACCCATAAAAAATTTAAGAGTCTTGAAATAGTACCTATATTGGACATTTTATGTCGTTTATCGATTAACTGAAATGCTAATGATTCATTCTGTACAATACTGTCAAAAAGGACTTAATTGGGTTATCATCGAACAGGTGTTGTTTTACCGTTACCGGGTAATAAGTAGACTTTATACACAAACATACAGTGGTGCTTTAAGAAATTTTAAACAAATATTACCTTCTCGAAACAGTTATGAAATTTTTCCACCTGGACTTTTGTACAATGTTAAAATCGATTGTTGGTCTGGGTAATCGGTTATTTTTCAACCTATTCTGATAAGTAATATTCTAATTATTTGTCCGATAATCAAACGAACTCATTTAATAATAAAATCCTTATTGGGAACGACCAATACAATACATACAATATGTTATCGATATTAAACGTGTGCTGTCAAAGAATAACAGTCTGTAAGCCCTTTCAATTGATGATCCCATGAACTTAAAGCGACCAACATAATTTTTCATTTAGGTAATAAAAACGGAAGCATAGCTCTGGCTATGTCCGTATGCCCTATGACCTTTTGCACCAGCCACCGCTGATTGTTATTATACTATGTACAGTTGTCGATCGATACATCAGTTGCACGTGTAAATACGTTATTTGCGGAAGAGAGAAGTTTGGGAAATTTATGTGTGGCTTTAGCAGAGGATTCCGAAGGGGACAGGGATCGGTCGCAGCTGTGGCATTCGTTGCGGACCGTAGGAATTAATAGATGCCGTAAATAGCTGTTGCTTAACAACTATCCCCAGTTTACGACAATATTGTGTTTGTAACGCGCTGCTCTCGTTATCTCTCATCCGACCCTTTCCGTCGCACTAAGAATCAACGCGGCCGGCCGTGAAATAAATCGTTCGCTTCTAGGGTGAGATTTTAAAAAAAGAGGAAGAACGCCAAAGAGAGAAAATAAAATAAAAAAAGAGAATGTTCGAAGTTATTTCGTTCGTTGTTTTTTCTAACTAAACTAAATTGACAGTAAATAATGGGTACTTATAGAAAGTACGACAATGTTGTTGTAAGGGTCTGGCGTGGCGTAGTTGGTAGAGTGATGAGCCACGAAGCCAGGGGTCGCAGGTTCGAATCCCGCAAGGGACAGATTGAAAAAGGACCAGCCTCGTTGCGGTTTGTTGGGTTGTCAAACTCAATGTTTGGGCCCCATTTGAATCGACCTGCTCTTAAAACAATATGACACTGCGTCCAGGCTGTGAAGTTGACCTAGGTAGTAATTTCGCGTTCTAAATCCGGACGTATACCAATTTTAATGGGTAGATTATCGGAAACAAAAAGCGACAATTCCAATCCGTTCTTGGAACGGGCTTTAATGTCGATTACAAATCTTTTCTATCCCCAAACAACTGGCCATAATAAATTCGAACGTGCAAAAATCAAGATATACATGGCTACGGTGGCTGGTTTTAAGTACCTGCAAACGCGGCAATTAACGCTAAACGAAAGTTATTTTAACTCGGTTGTTACGAAGGAACCCGGGCCATAAACGCGAACCTGCTAGGCAACTACAAAAGATAAAGGCCATAAATAATATTTTCTAATTGCGGAAGAGATTCATGCGGCTAATAATACACGCAAAATTTCACGCTTCGACCATTAATTATTGCCATTTTAGTATCCTCTATTTCTTTTTAACAATTGTTAAACAAAAGGAACTTAGTAGCGATGTAATTTATACTTTTGTAAAATGTGAAACGGGAAAAAAAAGCTTGCGGTGCACGCGTATTTATTTACATACAATGTGAGATGTTTCTTTTTCGATTCGATTTGTAAAACAGCTATTCCCAGTGGGTAACGCAAAAAGTAAAACAAACACTGATATATTTTGTTAGTATGACGTTTTGAAATTTGTACTTTTCACGGCGATTTTTGATACGTCGGAAATTTCACACGGATCTACGTTTCATGCTTGCTTGAGGCAATATATCATACAAGTCTCTCAGGAACGACACGCGGCGCGTGTGTCAACCGTACAATATTGCTATTTACACGGAAATAATGAAAATGCGTTAGTGTATTAAATGTTAAAATGATAAACGGGTAGCCTAGAAGAAGAGTCTAACGTAATAGTCGTTGAATAAATAATAATTTGATTATCCTGATTATCTCAGAAGGACCTCAAACGAAGAATAACGCAGGGTCAAAACAAAGAAATACTTACAAAACAAATTTTTATTTTTGGCACAATTAGCGATTTATTATTCGCTACAGTTGGAGTTGATTGTTTTTGTAATAAATACAATTGTAATCCTAATACCGTTCTTATAGGAAGAGTTTATTTTACTTTGTTTTACGATTTGGGCAACAAGCTCAGGCTCGTTCGAAGGTAAACATAATTAAACTAATTGCGAAATTGCGTTTTGACTGTTTAAAACGATCAGTTCTATTATCTGCTGTTCAAAATACGCACCGTACACACTGAACACGCAAATGGTACTTAAAATTTTACAGTTCAGTTACTCATTTTGTTATTGTTTATTGTATCGCCATTCCAGAGTTTTAATGGTTTTTTGTCAGTTGCCGAACACAACTAAAAGGATCACATACTATTAATAGGGGTATCTTCGTATGAAACTTGATGAAAATGTAGGAAGGGTATGGCACACCTAGTTTTACATATACTTACCCAGTTCCTGTATTCGCGGCTAAAATTTTATTATTCCCGGATGCAATCGCTAAACAGAAAAGGATTCTTCGGTGTTATTTAGTAAAGGAATTGACCACAATAGACCGCTCGAGCCTAGTGTGAATTTTTCTGTAAACTTGAATTTCTATTCTAAAAATTTTGGTTTAACGCTATGAGATAAATAACTGAGTTTTTGTATAGTAACAGACAAAGGTTCACACTAACTCGGTACGTTTTCGGTTTTTAAAAACATGGTCATTAAAAGATTTTAGAAATGCTTAAAGTTGATGCTTCTTGTAGGACACGTATTTTCAATAGAAATAAAAAAAATTAAAAATAGGCTTCGACAGGCTTTAGAACAAAGCTTTATCTATCTTACTACAAAATTTCAGACCTCTGTTCCAAACATTAAACTCATAATATCTAGAACCGATAAGCATGTTTTTGCTCTATGGCGCATGTACTACTGAATTCCCTTAATGTATCGGCATCTTTTGAGTATGTACTGTTGGTACGTGCCGAGGCAGCTTTTATAGAAGGTGTAACCGAGTAGACTAATTCAAAATTCAAAACAAGAAAAAATCACTAAATTTTTTAAACTCTTGTCTAAAGGTGATTATAACTATTCCTTTTAATTGCGAATTTCTCAATAGATTGATTTTATTCTGATACATACTGGTTTTATTTTGGAACCTTAGAACGTATTCCCCATGATTTCATACTAAATACCTTTCCATATCCACAGTTTCTGTATTCGCGGCATATTTATAGATCGTATACATACTCCGCGAATAAATAGCTTTTACTGTAGTTGTAAATTGTACAAGAATTATGCCTCTATGGCGGTTTGCAAAATTAGTTACTAAAAAGCATTGCTGTATCCCATTGTTGCATCTCATGCNACATTGATAAATTTTGTGCATGCATCTCTGTTTCAGTATCGTATCTGTTGACGATAAGTTTTTTTTTTCATATTTTCACCAGTGGAATAAAAATTGCGTGTTTCGCAACAATTTCCGTAGATATTCATGGGTAGTTGTTATGCTCGCAGTTGGAAACTTGGTATTGATACTTTTTTTCCCTAAACTGACGACAACAATAACATTGAAAGTCATAAAAGAAAATGAAAGTGAAATCTTGTTTTCTTTAATTAAATTATGTCAAATCGTTTATAAACACGAAATTGCTTCTTGTGATAAATCCCTTTCTTGATAAACTTACATTTTTTCATTGGTATTTGTTTGTAAAGCGTCATTTAAATAATTCTTTCCTTTATACATACGTGTGGAGTGAATTGTTGACGTTGTTTTTCTCGTTATCGATTTTCCAAACCATTTTTCGTTATGTGTTACGGTTCATATTATTTTCGATCAAGATCGATCAATCAATCACCTTTCGACATTACACGTATTATCCTTCTTTATTCAAAACTTGATGTCACATTATCCAATTTAGGGGAGGACTCTTTAATATTAAACATGCGTTATACATACATTTGACATTTTCGGGGATGGAATATTTGCCAGTTTTGATCTTTGATACATACATGTTTTTTATTAATTTAAATTAACATCGTCATATTATAAATGGCAATGCGTGTTTGTTTGTTACGATTTCACGCCTTAACTACTCAAGCAATTGTCAGGAAATTGTGTACACACATTGTCAGATATACAAAAAAGAACATGGGGTACCTTTTATCTAGAAAAAAAGTACTATTCCCTAGGGATACAAACATGTACTGTATGTTTAACCTAGAAAATTAGAAACTTTAGGTTTATCGTGATAGCGAGCGAAGCCGCGAGTAAAACCTCATATAGGTGCAATAAATTTATGTATTTTAAAGCCCCCTCCCCCGTCTCAAAAGTTTTCGATTATTTTTGATAAATTAACTTGTTTTGTTTGTTATATTTTTTTGTATTAATGGCAGTTTGAACTTTAGTTTATTGTAGGCGCCAATTTTAAAGCGTTTGAAGGTTAAAACGGAGTGTGATACATCGGCCATAATAATTGAAAAACGTTCTAATTTCTAATTATAAACGTTCGGGTTCTTAAAATAAGAATGTGCACTTTTTTATTTTAATGTGGATACATTAAAACTTGGGTTCCTAGAATTTGTAAATCTCTGCTTGAATGTACTCTCCTTCGTCGCCGGCGTATTAAAAAAAATGTTTCACGTAATAAAATCATCGTTGAAAAATTCGTATTGCAAATGTCCCGCTGAACTAATGGAAATACAGTGTATTTCGGGTATAACGATGACGAAGGGACAACTGTAATTTCGTTGTTATATCCGGAAGATACAGATACAGACACATATGTAAAGTTTTCACAATTGAATGAATGATTCATTAAAAACAGTTGCTACACCCGAACTCGGCGTTACATCTCAAACCGCTATAACCACATGAATTTTGTACTAAAGTATGCTTTAAATTCAAGAGACTTAGATTTATCGTCGCTATAGCAAAATGGTCGCTACAACCAAGGTCGTAATAAATGAAATCTACTGTATGTTCTTTTCGGAAAGCTCTCATTTTAGAAACATAGAATACAACTTTATAATAACATGAGAAGTGTGTTTATTATTATTTGACTGAGTTGTAATTGTACATATATGTGTAATAATAATAAGGAAACCGTGAAGGAAACTTTTCACTGATTTTTCCTTTGGAACGCAAGAAATTTAATTACTTTCTTGGTAAATCCATAGACATTAGACACTTATTAATTTGGTCATCATTTTGTTGCGTCTACTTTGATGCTCTAACAAGACTCGTATCATGGGATCATTAATTTTTAGTATAATTCAAAACCGGTACTCCATCATTTGTTTATAACTAGACTGATTTGTAGTTCGTGATTTGAGCTTTCAGTAAGTATGTGTTTAAAAAATATCCGTTTTATTATTTGTCGAAAGGTTTTGTTTTTGAAATTTATCAGCACATGTGTTGTGGGTGGACAATGTAATGATTGACAAGCGAAATTATGTTATACACACTTTTACGTTTCATTAGATTGAAAATTGAATTTACTTCTAGTTTAATTGGCAGGTTATTGCTCATTAATGTCGTCATAAATAGAATTATTTTGTCTCAAGCCTTAACCTGATATTCATAAAAAAAAATTATTTGCGTGTGCCTCAAGTTCAAGCCTGATATTTGTTAAAATAATTATTAGCTTTAAATCAAATGGAAGCGGTACTGACAGATCAGTACTGTATGAAAATAAATAAAAGTAAAACTAAAATACGGGTATGCAAGGGAAGAAAAAGTAGGGAAAGGGCGAATATAAAGATAGGAGACGAAAAATTAGAAGAAGTGGCTGATTTTAGATACCTAGGAAGTCAGATAAGTCAGGATGGAAGGAGTAGTAGGGATATAAAGCAGAGGATAGGGCAGGGTCGTGTCGCCTTTAATAAAAAGAAGTC
>NW_020439461.1:471855-481272 GCF_000699045.2 Agrilus planipennis | reverse complement strand
GTGAACAAATTTTTATTCCGGAATTCACTTCTTTGATACCTACTGCTTTCATCCAAGCTTCTATTAGTTTACTTTTTTCTCTAATTTTCCGAATATATTTTTTACATATATAAAACGGTTAGTTTTTATTGGAAAGTAGTTAATGTAGGTGAAGAGTGAACATCTGTCTGAAATGCTATTGCAGCTTTTCACAGAACTTAACTTTTTATTTGATTTAACTTTAGAAGAAAACTTCGACTCCATCATCAAAAAAATTTTTACTTTTTTAACGCGTTTTATTTTACAATTTGCGTGCACAGTTCCCATGTAAATTTTTCCCTCATTCGAGTTATAAATTTTACCACCAGATGGTGTATGCCCATTTGACGGATCCCAATATAAATTTCAACTTTATGGTTATTAAAACACTGGTCGAAAATGTTGATATCTCTCCGTACTAATTTGCCAAAACTTTGTAAACCATTAGACGTGTGCCAAAAAGAAAATATTTTCACTTATTTACATTCATTAATCATCTAATTATTGTGTTGACGTTCACCAGCTTAAACGGCTTAAGTGATTTAGGTTAGGACAGAAAATGTATATTCCTGACCGGTGCTGGTGAATTTTTGCCCTGGCAATTTTAAAATTTACCACGCGATCTTGAAATTGGACCGCCCAATAATTCATTCAAAAATGTCGTGTTAATCTTCCGGTTGACATTGAAGGAGCGTTCGAAACGTGTGAAATATATGACACGATGCGACTGTAGACAGTGACGAAGCCGCTGAATGGCCGGAATTTATAAAAGTGCATTTATAGAACTCAAATTCGCTGACATTCTCCAATATATGCATGCAGTACATCGAACATTTTAGGTGCTCAAGCCAAATAGAGAAAGATTTATCTCGCTATATGTCATCGTCCTTATGAATATTTCTCATTAAATACAAAAATGCAATAGATATTGTTATAAAAACGCTGTCTAACCAAAATAATTCTGTATGAATTGCCTTAGTTTACTAAATGGTAGATGTATTTTTATTTATGAGAAATGTGTTCGACAAATTGCTTGTTGGGGTTGTTCCTGATGGTATTCCTTCCGCGTATTGTTGTTAAATAATGTTAAAATAATGCCATTCATATTCACCCCTCGGAAAGAATTTAGGAAGCTGTCAGAGTTAGATTTATGACGGGCATTCGTTCCAGAATCGCTTTGGTAATAACTCGATTCATTTGTATCACATAAAGCGTTTAAACGCAAATTTGGACTCTTTCCAGCACTTATTACTAAACTAGTTTGCGTTGTATATATATATATATATATACACACCCCTCCCATTGTTATTCCGCTTTCAGAATATTAAAGGCGAAAACACCCTTTTACTGTTGATGTTTACTTGTAAAATAAAACCGAGTATAGTAGACTAGAAACCCTCGGTTGATTCGGCAGCAAGGCAGAATACAGAAACTAAGTGTTATCCGTAACAAACCCCCGCAGATTTTTCATTTTCATATTTACTCGATATCTTTAAATCTCTGATCATTTAACTAAAGTCTCTTATTTTTAATTGAGTCGTGATCTGCGAACATCAATTTATGTTTTCAAATTAATTTTTATCAGGTCTTCGAATCGATGATTGCGTCGGTTGTTTTGTTGGCATGTTTAATAATAGCTAAAATGCTATCGAATTTCGATAGAACGAATGAAAAAACCTGGCCCAGACGACTGTAATTTAACGGAAAACAATGGGTAAAAAAAATAAATTAAAGATAGACATTTGTTCATATTAATATCTGTTACACAACGAATAAATTATAGGTGTCGTTAATTTCAGGTTTTGTTTCTTCCGAACTTGTCTTTAATTTACTAAATAGTTTCCTTGATTGAATTAGTATTTTCAATTCACTTATTAGTTCAGTTAATATACAGTAATTTGCAGCGGCTTATAATGACCACTGGCGGTCGCCACGATGAATCAATTATTGTTTAAGTCAAATACAGTGTTTAGTCAATTTTAATACTCAAAATTTTACCAATCCCATCGGTAGCCCTTTCGTGGAACCCGATTTTCTTGAATAGGGAGCTTATGGACGTTCGTAGTTAAAATTAATTTTAATGTGATTTCTCTAGAACTCCTGAAGTTCTTAAAAAGACTAGAGATTGCGACGATTTTTTTTGAGGCTGCGAATTTTAAGTGTCATAAGATTATTCTTTGCAATCTCCGATTTTAAATTTGATGATAATCTTTTCTAGTACGAACTCGTGGTTAAAGTTGGGACTGCTGACACATGTGTAAAAGTATGATTATTATTATACACAGAAGCAGGAGATGCTCTCAGATATTCAATAAATGTTTCCCATAAACAAAAGTTATCTTTGACGTAAATTGAGGTTGTTAGTTTCCAAATGGCACTTATCAGTCCCGCTTCAGCCAAAGTTCACTGAAAGCTATTCGGCTTCTGCTAAAAGCTGATACATACTGTGCTACTATGAGACATTTCCGCGTTATGTTTATGAGGATTGAGACGAAAATTATTTTGAGATTATAAATTTTTTTTTCATTGAAGTGCGACTGCGACTGTGATAGAAAGTTGTGTGATTTAAAACAGATTTATATTTATCTGATTTTAATTCTGATAATGGAATGAAAATTGTAAGTAGAAGGAGGGAGGGGACAGGTTAAAATACCCGAAGATATGCCAACGCTAGACACATTAAAGTTTTTCGAACTTTGGTCCAATACTGGGGCAGCTAAGCATTGAGTTCTCAATACGAGTTCAATGCTCGTACAAACTTCAAATGCCAAGCCTAGATGCATCAAGGTTTCGCCCATTTTGGTCCAATACTGGGACAGCCAAACATAAGTATTGTCCAAGACTAGTCCAAAGTTCGTGCAGTCTTTAAATGCCAAGGCTAGGTATATTAAGTTTCACCAACTTTTAATACACAGGCACAAATCTTTGAGAAAATGTCGGAATTCTTAACATCGGCCATCAAAATTCAATATAAAATTTATCGTGTACGAATCGCAAATCCTTTTCATCCAAGATTATTTATTTTTGTGTCGACGGTATTCGAAGAAAGTTTTCAAATCTCGCGGAATATGTTCCTGGTTCGGAATTTCGCCGGAAGTTGCAGACATTGAATGTGGAATTGGATCGGCGGAAATGCTTTATGCATAGAAGTCGCGATACACAGTAGCAGCATCAGCAACTCCTTTTAAATTTTAATAAAATACGGTTGGTGCAAATGCAAAATTTCTCCGTCTCTTGCATCTACTGCGTTTAAGTATAACCGGTAGTATCCAAGTTCGAACTTATCTCTGAGAGTTCCCGGGAAAGTGTTTCATTTTCGTTTTTATTTTATTGCTTTCTGAAATAACTAGTTCTCGAAAATGAATAATTAATATTGGTGACAGTTGTAGCATTTGTTCATTTTGTAATAGTAAGTTGTAGTGCTTTTTTTTGTTTGAATTCGTCGTGCTTTGGCACGATAAGGTTCGCCACGGCTCATCTGAAGCTCGCCACATACATAGAAGTAATGCACTTATTGTTAGAATAATATTGTGATAATAATGTTTAATGATATAATTACAGTGTATTGTATTCTACTACAGATAACTTCAAATTAATGAGGAAAAATTGTTACTGCTTTCATTCCCTTGCCGGGAATCGAACTCGGGCTCCTGGTTTTACGCGCCAGTAATCTATCTCTAAGCTACAAGGAGGTACAGCAACAGCAGCAACAATTTTTCATCATTAACTTGAAGTTATCTGTGACCGCTACAGAAATTCAGTTTCCCAATATAATTACTCAGCAAATTCAATAGCAAATCAATATATTATATATATAGGATCATTCATATACTGAATATAGATAATAATTGTGTACTAATATTACTTTATATACACGGCTCACACACGACAACATAAAATTACATATGCAGAAAATATATATTTCTAATAAATATAGACACACTATATATATATCTATATATATATCTATGTCACCTTGACAAAAGTAAATACTATCAGTATATAATGTAAACTTTCGCAGTATATAAATTATATTTCATCTTCATGATTTGAAACTATAGTCAGTCACTACTTTACAACAACGGCGTGGCCTGCACACAGACAAGACAACATCACATCTCTCTATCTCTCTATCTATCTATCTGTCTCTATATTATATAAAACCTTACCTACCTCTTTTTTTCTCTATAAATATACTTCCATTATAACTTACCTGTCAGTGAGTCATCAGTCTTTCTTCTTTCTCTTCTCAATACGTACGGAATCCACAAGCACAAATACAAGAGCAATTAAAGACCTGTTAAAAAAAAAAAGAAAAAACTATCCAAAAGACACAAAGAAGCTGATCACTGGTGTTCTTGTCTGTGTGCAGGTCCGCCCTGGTACTATTGGCGGGACTGAAAAGGACGATGACCATGATTATCACCCTCTGGTAATTGAATTGGTTGGTTGTCTAAGACGGATGGACGGTGGTGGTAGTAATGGTTGCACTTCGCGTTACTCAGTGATGGTCGAACTGCTATCGTGATGGAATAATGATTTCTGGTAAGTTGTTGTATGGTGGTGACAGATGTGTAAATAATAAGGGTGGCTGTGTCTTGAATTAAAAAAACAAAAAGAACTTGATATTTAGCGAGATGTATATTTAAACCATGAAAGTAATTAGTAACAAAATTGATGCCTAATAAGAACTGTGTCTGTAACGAATATCCAAAATTGATTGTTGATATGGAGACTATAATAAAACTGACAAAAGGTTGAGTCGTTTTACGATATTCATTTGAAAAGTTAAATGGGCACAAGAACCTTGGCTCATTTTCATTTTTTTGTGTTATTGAGGTGCAGTTATTTAGAATTCTTACAATATGTTCTTTGATCACTTAATTGAATGATCTGCCCGTCTGTCCTATGTATAGGTATCGGTCCCCAGATTATCTAGGAAATATCAATTTTATAAATCTTTATTATTTTCGATGTAATTGGACAGGATGTAGAACTTCGATTATATCAAAGGAAGTAGGGAAGAGGGGTTTAAGTTAAGGGTTTTAAAAGTAAAGTCATTACTTTACTTATGATTAAAGAGCTTGTAGTTATGTGTTAAAATAAGGGATATTTTGGGGGCCGAAAAAGGGGAACAATAACTTCTTTGGTTTTTGCGTCGTTAAAATTCTACAGTGTTACGTACTTTTCCGAGAAAATAATAATAAGAGCACAATCTGTCAATAATTTTAAAAATCCTATCCGACTTTTGTTTGCTGAAAATTTCATTAAACGTCGAGTAGGTACGTTTAACTTTTGATATAGGTAATATACTCCTTACCTAACGTCCATGTATTATACGTTCGGCACGTACGGTTTATACGAACCTTTTTAAATGAATTTTCCATACATACTAATGCATATATGGATATCTTAAAACTAGGTCGTTTTCCTAACTTAGCATGAAATTGGATGAACACGCGGCGATCTTGGAGCAGCAGCCCCGCTCCATCGAAATGATTTGTGAATTTTTCAACTGATCGCGGAAACTGCTCTTCTAATACTTCACTGGTAGTTTTAAATCGAAAAATCAGCCTGACGAAGATCTTGCCACGGCAAAAGAACGTAAAAACAATCCGTTAACTTAAGTCCAGACTACTCAACAATCCTGTAAGAGATTGATAGTTTCATTTTGAATGTAAAGGAACTGAATCAGTTTCTAAAATGCGAAAGGGTATACAAAGAGAATTTTGATCGTCAAGGTAGCTCAGGAGTAACAGTAGTGTTCAAAAAGGAAGTATTATCCTACTGAATTACTTTTGCCATCGGTTATGTATGTTCTAGTAATTGTGTACTCATCATCAGCTCGAGCGTACTCACTTCAACCTCGTTCTGAAAACATACTGGCTGTCGTAGAAATAACAGTGAAGCAATGCAAAGGAATTTAATTGATTCTGATACAGGAGTAACAACAGCGTTCCCAAAAAACAGTATGATCTTGATAACTGTTTTTGCCAAAGTGTTATGTTCTAATAATTAAAATACTGGCCTCTTCTTTAATGTGGGTGTATGTTTTCGCCTTTAACTGATCTATACTCCCTTAAAACTTGTTCTAAAGACATATTGCTTGTGGAAAAAAACGTTAGTATCTGGGACCTACTCAATTGGGCTTTCTTTTTGTAGAAGCAATTTCCGCGTACATTAAGTCTATCAAGTAAAAATTGGAAATCCAAATTACATACATACATACATAACCTACTTTTTGTTCTTTTCTATGTAACTAATTTTCAGGCTATCTGTTTTTTTTTTCTTGGGGTCACCGTTTTCGTTAGATTCATATCATCGTCTGCAGTAGCATGTATTATTAATAACAAATGTAATATTCATTAGAGGACAGTTCGTTGCGTGATAGGCTATTGCTTGTTTGGTTTCGAAATTGTTTTTTTTTTTATTCTCCTTTTCGTCCGATATCGCGTGACAGGGTAGAAAAATATCTATAAGAAGGGTAAATGATATTTACGAAGTTTGGAAAATATGGTCGTTCGATTCTGTTCTTCGTTGTTTTTTATTTTTCTTTCTGCTTTAGCGTTTATTTAACGATTAAGGTAAGTCGGGGTTGGTGTAGTTGTATTAGCCATTTTGTCTTTTTATATTTCTTCGTTGTGTTTAATTTCAAATTTCTAACTACCCCGCAGTAGATTTAATGTACGTTAGTCTGAGATAGCCTTTGCTAATTAGTCTACGGCATTTTTAACTGCGACTGCCGGTAATTAGATCGGTAGTGGTTTTTTTGCTTGCTTCTGCCATTAAATATGACTCTTTTAATTAGACAAAATTACCATTCGAAGGCAAACTATATCAGGAATAGGTAGTTAGAAGCGATAAATGTAATTCTGCCGAACATTTATCGGCCTTTTGGACAAAAGTTACTGTCAGATATTAATCTATTAATAGCGAAAAATACCAATAATTTACAGTAAAAGTTCCTTATTCACGCTTTCATTATTCGCGGTTGCAATCGGTAAACAGAAAAGGATTCGGTGTCATTTATTAAGGGGATTGAGCGCAATAGACCGCTCGTGCCTAGTGTGAATTTTTTCGAAAACATGGGTTTCTATTCTAAACATTGTAATTTAACGCTGCGAGATAAATATCTAATTTTTTGTATGGTAGCAGACAAAGGTTCACACTAACTCGGTACGTTTTTGGTTTCCAATAATATGGTCATTAAAAGCTTTTACAAGTGCTTAAAGTTGATGCTCCTTGTAGGACACGTATTTTCAATAGAAATTAAAAAATTAAGAAATGCCCTTCGACAAGCTTTAAAACAAAGCTGTATTTATCTTACTACAAAATTTCAAACCTCTGTTTTAAATATTAAACTCATGATATCTAGAACCGATAAGCATGTTCTTACTCTATGGCGCTTGTACCANTTTCACACATTAAAATTGAGATTCTCAGAGCTACCTAGATAATTATAATTGTTATATGTATAAAGTAAGTGTTAAGTGTTAATAATTAAATATTTTACAAAACTATCGCCTTTTACAACTTTTTTGAACTGGTTACTCGCTATTAATTTGGCGTTTAACGTGAGGATACCAGAAAGTATTCTTTCATCATATATTTTTTCCTCACAACACAAAAACACCCATTTTGGTAACCAAATCTTTGAGTTTTACAACCCTCCCTGTTTCATAAAATGCCTTCAAGCCTAAGGTTGAAAATGCGCCATTCAATTAACGACGAAACTTCCAGCTTTTGAATTTACGAAAACGCGATCGTTAATTGTGAGATAGAAAAAACTTGCTTTTAAGATTCCGTTTCTTTTTTTTTATGTAAAAGAGCTGTCAGCTTTGACATCATCATTTTGTTAATGCGGCTACTTATTAGATTGTTATGATCAGTAATAGAAATTCCATTGACCTTGAATAAGGAATTATATTACTATACCATTGATGTTAAGTGAAATGAAAAAACTGTTGCAACCGATATTTATCTGATAGATGAGTTGTTACTGATGGAGTTGTCTTTTTATTACTGACTAATGGGACGTTGTTGCTGCTGCTGCTGCTGCTGTGTTCGTTTTGTTTTTTTGTTATACCGTTTTCACGGTGATTCAGAATTAATTAATTTTCTTATGAATTGGCGGCTATTTCTGCTTTGGTTCGTAAATAAATTGGCATTGTAATCTTTTTACAAAGCAAAAAGTTATTAGAGAAAGAAATTTAAGTTTGAATTCATTTAGGTACAATTTAAATTGGTCGGCGTTAATGTTTTAGTATCCATTGTTGTTTGAAATTAAGTACCCTACTGAGTGCGTACTTTGAATTAAGTAATATTGTTTCAAAACGCATTTTCTTCTTTGTTTTCTCCAACAGTTTTCAAGTGAAAATTAGATATGTGACATTATGTCTATGTAATTCATGCCGAAAATAAAGCTAAAATGGGGTACCATACCATAGTATAAAGATATTCTGTACAGAACGGTCATTCTCTTTATTTAACTTAAAATGCCGGCGTTTTTGCAGGCGGTCATAAATCAGTTTTATGTGCGCTGAGCCGCCATATACGAGGACGATACGTTAGCTTTATCAGGATGTATAGATGCACTGTGGGTTCACGATAACACTCAGTACAAAGCAACCCTTGCTTAGTCAGGAAAATTTTCCCCTCACTTCTTGTACAGACCTTGTAAATACATAAAATGTAAATATATATACAAGCGCAAGGGTCTTATCGGGTTCATGTTCACACATTTGTCTGTAGCAATGTGCAAATTGGTGAAAATTTAAAGAGACAATATATTCTTGCTTAAGTGTCCAAATGAAAATGTCAAATTAAGTAGAAATCGGGATATGCAAACTGAACTTATTCCGGCACTATCTGCCAACAGTAACCGTTAAAATGTGCAGCATGATATTAAAGCGGAATTTATTACTTAATTAATGTCATGCATTAAAATAATTCACGATCGTAAAAAGGACACTTCGGGTAGGTATTAAGCACCTCTACCCAGCGTGTAATAAAGAGTGCGATTTGTTATTGTTCTAAACCTGTAAGGCGCCCAGGGAGAGATAAATGGGAAGGATGTTTGGTGAAGGCATTAGAGAGTAGAGTATGATTTGTAGTTTCCCTTTACGGTGGTATGATATTCTATGTTTCATTTTCCTATATATATATATATGTTGAAATCGAGTGTAGGAATACCAAATTGCCTTCCACTGTTGGAATAATCATTTGTTCTATTGGGATCCGTCAAATGGGAGGAGCCTAAAAACATGGCGTCGATTAGGGAAAATTTATCGTAGTTCCTATAGTGTACCGTGCAATTTCCAAGTTTTTAAATTACGATAAAATGATAAGTATTGACACAATATGTGATTGGGCTGACACAAAGCCTCGGAAAGGAAATTT
>NW_020439461.1:438421-469097 GCF_000699045.2 Agrilus planipennis | reverse complement strand
TCTGAAGCTCGCCACATACATAGAAGTAATGCACTTATTGTTAGAATAATATTGTGATAATAATGTTTAATGATATAATTACAGTGTATTGTATTCTACTACAGATAACTTCAAATTAATGAGGAAAAATTGTTACTGCTTTCATTCCCTTGCCGGGAATCGAACTCGGGCTCCTGGTTTTACGCGCCAGTAATCTATCTCTAAGCTACAAGGAGGTACAGCAACAGCAGCAACAATTTTTCATCATTAACTTGAAGTTATCTGTGACCGCTACAGAAATTCAGTTTCCCAATATAATTACTCAGCAAATTCAATAGCAAATCAATATATTATATATATAGGATCATTCATATACTGAATATAGATAATAATTGTGTACTAATATTACTTTATATACACGGCTCACACACGACAACATAAAATTACATATGCAGAAAATATATATTTCTAATAAATATAGACACACTATATATATATCTATATATATATCTATGTCACCTTGACAAAAGTAAATACTATCAGTATATAATGTAAACTTTCGCAGTATATAAATTATATTTCATCTTCATGATTTGAAACTATAGTCAGTCACTACTTTACAACAACGGCGTGGCCTGCACACAGACAAGACAACATCACATCTCTCTATCTCTCTATCTATCTATCTGTCTCTATATTATATAAAACCTTACCTACCTCTTTTTTTCTCTATAAATATACTTCCATTATAACTTACCTGTCAGTGAGTCATCAGTCTTTCTTCTTTCTCTTCTCAATACGTACGGAATCCACAAGCACAAATACAAGAGCAATTAAAGACCTGTTAAAAAAAAAAAGAAAAAACTATCCAAAAGACACAAAGAAGCTGATCACTGGTGTTCTTGTCTGTGTGCAGGTCCGCCCTGGTACTATTGGCGGGACTGAAAAGGACGATGACCATGATTATCACCCTCTGGTAATTGAATTGGTTGGTTGTCTAAGACGGATGGACGGTGGTGGTAGTAATGGTTGCACTTCGCGTTACTCAGTGATGGTCGAACTGCTATCGTGATGGAATAATGATTTCTGGTAAGTTGTTGTATGGTGGTGACAGATGTGTAAATAATAAGGGTGGCTGTGTCTTGAATTAAAAAAACAAAAAGAACTTGATATTTAGCGAGATGTATATTTAAACCATGAAAGTAATTAGTAACAAAATTGATGCCTAATAAGAACTGTGTCTGTAACGAATATCCAAAATTGATTGTTGATATGGAGACTATAATAAAACTGACAAAAGGTTGAGTCGTTTTACGATATTCATTTGAAAAGTTAAATGGGCACAAGAACCTTGGCTCATTTTCATTTTTTTGTGTTATTGAGGTGCAGTTATTTAGAATTCTTATAATATGTTCTTTGATCACTTAATTGAATGATCTGCCCGTCTGTCCTATGTATAGGTATCGGTCCCCAGATTATCTAGGAAATATCAATTTTATAAATCTTTATTATTTTCGATGTAATTGGACAGGATGTAGAACTTCGATTATATCAAAGGAAGTAGGGAAGAGGGGTTTAAGTTAAGGGTTTTAAAAGTAAAGTCATTACTTTACTTATGATTAAAGAGCTTGTAGTTATGTGTTAAAATAAGGGATATTTTGGGGGCCGAAAAAGGGGAACAATAACTTCTTTGGTTTTTGCGTCGTTAAAATTCTACAGTGTTACGTACTTTTCCGAGAAAATAATAATAAGAGCACAATCTGTCAATAATTTTAAAAATCCTATCCGACTTTTGTTTGCTGAAAATTTCATTAAACGTCGAGTAGGTACGTTTAACTTTTGATATAGGTAATATACTCCTTACCTAACGTCCATGTATTATACGTTCGGCACGTACGGTTTATACGAACCTTTTTAAATGAATTTTCCATACATACTAATGCATATATGGATATCTTAAAACTAGGTCGTTTTCCTAACTTAGCATGAAATTGGATGAACACGCGGCGATCTTGGAGCAGCAGCCCCGCTCCATCGAAATGATTTGTGAATTTTTCAACTGATCGCGGAAACTGCTCTTCTAATACTTCACTGGTAGTTTTAAATCGAAAAATCAGCCTGACGAAGATCTTGCCACGGCAAAAGAACGTAAAAACAATCCGTTAACTTAAGTCCAGACTACTCAACAATCCTGTAAGAGATTGATAGTTTCATTTTGAATGTAAAGGAACTGAATCAGTTTCTAAAATGCGAAAGGGTATACAAAGAGAATTTTGATCGTCAAGGTAGCTCAGGAGTAACAGTAGTGTTCAAAAAGGAAGTATTATCCTACTGAATTACTTTTGCCATCGGTTATGTATGTTCTAGTAATTGTGTACTCATCATCAGCTCGAGCGTACTCACTTCAACCTCGTTCTGAAAACATACTGGCTGTCGTAGAAATAACAGTGAAGCAATGCAAAGGAATTTAATTGATTCTGATACAGGAGTAACAACAGCGTTCCCAAAAAACAGTATGATCTTGATAACTGTTTTTGCCAAAGTGTTATGTTCTAATAATTAAAATACTGGCCTCTTCTTTAATGTGGGTGTATGTTTTCGCCTTTAACTGATCTATACTCCCTTAAAACTTGTTCTAAAGACATATTGCTTGTGGAAAAAAACGTTAGTATCTGGGACCTACTCAATTGGGCTTTCTTTTTGTAGAAGCAATTTCCGCGTACATTAAGTCTATCAAGTAAAAATTGGAAATCCAAATTACATACATACATACATAACCTACTTTTTGTTCTTTTCTATGTAACTAATTTTCAGGCTATCTGTTTTTTTTTTCTTGGGGTCACCGTTTTCGTTAGATTCATATCATCGTCTGCAGTAGCATGTATTATTAATAACAAATGTAATATTCATTAGAGGACAGTTCGTTGCGTGATAGGCTATTGCTTGTTTGGTTTCGAAATTGTTTTTTTTTTTATTCTCCTTTTCGTCCGATATCGCGTGACAGGGTAGAAAAATATCTATAAGAAGGGTAAATGATATTTACGAAGTTTGGAAAATATGGTCGTTCGATTCTGTTCTTCGTTGTTTTTTATTTTTCTTTCTGCTTTAGCGTTTATTTAACGATTAAGGTAAGTCGGGGTTGGTGTAGTTGTATTAGCCATTTTGTCTTTTTATATTTCTTCGTTGTGTTTAATTTCAAATTTCTAACTACCCCGCAGTAGATTTAATGTACGTTAGTCTGAGATAGCCTTTGCTAATTAGTCTACGGCATTTTTAACTGCGACTGCCGGTAATTAGATCGGTAGTGGTTTTTTTGCTTGCTTCTGCCATTAAATATGACTCTTTTAATTAGACAAAATTACCATTCGAAGGCAAACTATATCAGGAATAGGTAGTTAGAAGCGATAAATGTAATTCTGCCGAACATTTATCGGCCTTTTGGACAAAAGTTACTGTCAGATATTAATCTATTAATAGCGAAAAATACCAATAATTTACAGTAAAAGTTCCTTATTCACGCTTTCATTATTCGCGGTTGCAATCGGTAAACAGAAAAGGATTCGGTGTCATTTATTAAGGGGATTGAGCGCAATAGACCGCTCGTGCCTAGTGTGAATTTTTTCGAAAACATGGGTTTCTATTCTAAACATTGTAATTTAACGCTGCGAGATAAATATCTAATTTTTTGTATGGTAGCAGACAAAGGTTCACACTAACTCGGTACGTTTTTGGTTTCCAATAATATGGTCATTAAAAGCTTTTACAAGTGCTTAAAGTTGATGCTCCTTGTAGGACACGTATTTTCAATAGAAATTAAAAAATTAAGAAATGCCCTTCGACAAGCTTTAAAACAAAGCTGTATTTATCTTACTACAAAATTTCAAACCTCTGTTTTAAATATTAAACTCATGATATCTAGAACCGATAAGCATGTTCTTACTCTATGGCGCTTGTACCAACGTATCGGCATCTTTTGAATAGAAAAGGATTCGGTGTTATTTTTCAACGTATCAGCCTCTTTTGAGCACTATTGGCTTATGCCGAGGCGACTTTTATAAAATATGTAACCGAGTGGACTAATTTCAAAATTCAAAACAAGAAAAAAACACTAAATTTTTCAAACTTACCTAAAGCTGATTATAACGATTAATTTTAATTGCGAATTTATCAGTACATTGATTTTATTTTGATACATATTGGTTTTATTTTGAAACCTTAGAACGTATCCCCTATGATTCCATACTAATTACCATTCCATATCCACGGTTTCTGTATTCGCGGCATATTTATGGAACGTATACCCCGCGAATAAAGAGCTTTTACTGTATTTCAACTTCTGTATTCGTTGAAAACACATTTTAAATGCTTCCTTCTCAGTCCTCATTATATGTATTTTTTTGTAAATATTCATTCTCCTCAAAATCTCTATTGGCATTGTCGCTTTGTATGTTTTTTGTACCAAACCACAAAAAGTTTCTACAAACTTTAAAGAAATGAAAAGGAAATAACATCAGCTCATTACGATATCGTGCCACATGGTAAAATCATCCTTCTTCTTCTCGAATGAACTTGCTTATAAAAAGTTCTTACATCGTATAAATAAGTTTCGTCGTCAGTACGGTTTTCCTTGACTGATACATATTGATGGAAAAGTTACAAAATGATTCGACATATCGAATAGGTAACTAATTTACTTTTTATCCCTTTCTATATACGATTTTGCTACTTCGCGTTACTGAAAACGATTTGTCTTTATTACCTATGAAAACTCGAGAACCTTTCAGCGAGTTTTGATAATACTTTCTCTGTTATGTAGGGTGTTAAATCTGGACGGTTTTAAGTTATGTTTCAATATCATCGTCATTCAAGATAATAAGATTCTTGTGAAAACAACTTTTGTCGATTACTCAAACACCATGAATTTCTCCCCGTTCTGACATAAAAATCATTTATTTAACACAGAAATTCTAGTCACTTATGGACTGTTACGGAATATTCCTTTTGTTCTTTTTTTCATGCATTCTTGTGTTTGCCTCGTCCGCGTATAATTTATTATTTACTCTTAGCTGCCTGCATAGAAGCTGCCGCCGGTATCGATCGCCGCCTGTGGCATTCGTTCATAAGAATTTTGTGAAATCTATTAAATTTTATGTATCTGCTGCTACTGTTTGCATTGTCTGCACATATTTTCGAACTTATCTTGAATACACCTTTTAGAATTCTTGGTTAGAATAATTTTGAGCTTTGCTTGGGCGCAGTGTGATTCCATTTAATATACATGTACGTTACGAAAGTGGCGCCATGTAGGTCTTTTGATGTATTGTAGCCGATTGACGTGTACTCGGGGTCATTATTTAAATCGAATTATTAATGTCCAAGCGATCATAAATTACCTACCAACGAATGTAGTAACTAATCGTCAAATAAATGGCATTGCTGTAACCTGTCCAAATGTATCACTCATCTGAGCAATAAACGTTTAAATTCTCCAATTATCAAATCCTCTTCGGATTTTGCAAGCCGTTATATATACGCCGAATGCGTCAAGCGTAGATGTTTTTGTACTCTGCTATTTTATATATGCAGATGGCTCTGATACATTAAAATCTTATGCGGGTGCTATTTTTGGCATCAGTAATTTTGTGTAAATTCAGGGGGAATTTTAAAAATGCTCAAAAGAGCCGAAAGAGAGTCTCTCACGCGTAAAACCCGTGTGGGTCTTCAGTAGAGTTTTCAGGAAAAACCTGATAATTAAGGAAGTAAGGGAATGCTCGACAAATTCGATATCAAATAGACTAAAGGCTGTCGCAATCTGTCAGTTCACATATAATTCCCACCGGCACTGTAACAGATTTTTTTTAAAGGTTTTGCTATTTAAATGAAATGCGAAATCCACCTGAAATTCACACATAATAATGTAAATCCTCAGTTCAGAGACGACAGTCTTACGTGGCATATAAAGCAGTCTTGAAAAAGACGACCTAAAACGTTATTGAAACATTTAAAAGCGTATTTATTTTTATTTAATTAATTTATTTTATTGTTTCATTTAATTAAAGCTGACGCGCCTTGAGTTTGGTAGATGTTTGTTGATCCTTAATTGCATCCCTTAGTTCCTAATGGATTCCTTTCGTTGTTTGTAGTTTCGGAGAGCATTTTCAATGAACAAACCTATTAAAACTTCTTAATAGTTTTGTACACTTGAACATCTATCGTCAGGCAAAACATTGCTTTGTACTATACATACATACACTTTTATATTAGGAAGGGAGTCAAACAAGTATACAAACTACTTTTGAACCTAATATATGTCGAAGACGCAATTAAACATCATTAAAAACAGGATAACTTTAGAGGTAGATATACAGGGGAGAAAAATCAGTAAGAGAACAGTGGAAATCAATAAAAAATAGGAGATATAGGTTGGTAGGACGCCTTCTCGGGCATGAAGGGCTAAACAGCAGCTAAGAAGAGTAGAGAGGTAGAACTAGATTGAAGATCTACTGTTTTTGGCCAGTTTCCTGTGTATTGTACTTAGGAGAAGTATTGATTGACATTTATTGTCGCCAGCCTGTTTGAAATCCATGAAATTCAATCTACAAATGACGTTTCACATTTTCGGGTTTTCCCCCTAGTAATCGAGTTGTTTTGATAAAGAGCCGTCTTTATCCGCTTAGCTAAATTCCAAAATAAAGATAGATTTAAGTCCCGGTTGCCATTTTAAATACAAAACAGCCCAATAGAAAGAACGAAGTAGTCAGGTTTTCGTTCTTATACAAACGCAAACCAAATATAAAGTGAAACTGAAATCTGAGCCCTTTGTCTGTTTATTTCTCATTCGGATAAGCTAATTAAAATTAAATAGGCAATTTATATTCTTCTCTCATTGTCCGGTCTTCTCAGTTTTTGTTTTCGCATCGAATGCAAAGTTCGTTCGTTCCTTAACAGCGCAATGTCATCATTTAAATGCGACTGGAGCTCGATAAAAGTAAAAAAAAAAGGAAAAAACAAACGAATGCTAGTTTAGAGTACGCATCGAAAACTTCGTCATTTGCGTATTGTTTTTTTTTTTTCTTGATTAAGAAAGAGGAGTGTAAATTTTAACAATATTTAAAGACGTTTCTTAAGGTTATAGTCGCACATTTAATAAATTAAATGCGTTTCCATGATGAGTTGAGAAATTTTTAGGGTTCCGTACGTCCGAATGAAAAACGGAACCCTATGTCTGTCTGTCTGTCCGTTTTTTGTGTCTATAGGAATCTTTCTTTAATCCAATATCATATACAGTGTAAACTCTATACCACGACACTTAAGGGACTGAACATTTTTCAGCGTTATTAAGAGTGGTCGTTAAATGGAGAGAAATAAAAGATATTATTTTACGCATTTACCAATATAGTACACATTTTGCACACGAACATTATTATTCATACATTGCAGATAGCTTGTTATCTTCGTCTGATGTTTTTTGCTGCTCCAATATTTTAATTTTATTTTGTTACGGATCTCACTCATATTTTGAGATACTGCTGGATCAATTTGATTATATAAAAAGTATTTTTTTAATAGTTTCGCTGCATCAAGTGCTGGTTTGATGCTTGGTGGAGGGACATGATCGTCTTCTTCAACAACGTACACAGCTGCAGTTCTTATCTAATTCGGCAACTTAGAAAGTATTGCTTAATGAGTTATAATGTCGCATTGTTGTCGTTAAATAAAGTGAGCGTGACGCTATATAGAGTGTAATATTGTATAGAAAACAATGTAAACCAACCAAAGTCAAGCGATTTCTACGTTTTAAGGAGTTTGTCGTTAAATCGAGTGACGTTATAAAGAGTTTACACTGTATTTCCAAAGCATCTGACTCATTAACCGTAAACAATTCGGTTAATCTTTTAATTCAATTGGATTCTAGCCATTTCAGAGATGGCAGTGGTTTTTGCCATCCAGTGCATTTTTTTATCACCAATTAATTCCAAACGATCGAGTAGGTTCTAGGTAATAAAATTGTCGCCCCATTGGATGTCATTGTAATCGATTCCGTTTGTGCGATTGACCCTTTTTCATCCTCTTCTAGATCATTTCCAGTTAAAGAGTCCTCATTCAGCCCTGCCATACATACACTGTAGACATGTTACCGATGTGCAAGTAAACGAATGTTAAAAAGGACAAAACCGCTAGCCGACAACGACTTGGAATAAAATTGACTTTTTAATAGCCGTCCGTGATGTTCGTCGCTCGCGCGAACGTTCGTGAAAAACACGATTTTCGTGTCTGATTTTTACCGTTCAGAACAGTCTTCGGCGTTTGTTTTAAAATGATTATTTTCGGTCTCTCGCGTGGCTCTTGTTTGAAATAACCGAATTATTTTTTCATTTTTCGCTTGTTGATCCGCTGACAAAAATCGTTTTACAATAAAGGAACAGGAGGACACGTTTCATAATGAATAAAAAAGGTTAAGTTAGGTTAAGTGGGTTTTGGGGGAAAGTCAATAGGATGGTAGAACAATTTCTGATTTGTGAAGGACTAAAATAATTCGAAGTGGTTTGTATTCTGTCGAAACTGCCAGACGCGGATCGCGATTTCGATCTTTTTGGATCTCATCAGCGCGTCGCAGACAGCTCCGACAGAACACAGACCAACTTTTAGGTAATACGTAATCCTAAAATGTAACAACGTACTACAGATGGCGTTTACCGCGCCATTTGTGGTATTTTCTGAAAAGGACTAATTAGAGACATTTTGGAATCAGAAACAGTAGTAGAGAGAGGTAGAACTATGACAGGTGTGGGATGTTTTAGGTTTTGGGAAATGTCATAAGATTGTCTAGGATAGGAGAGATTGAATTTGCTTGTTCAACCAGTCGTCTTGTGGTGTTGTAAAGGGTAAACCATCGATTTCTGTAACAAAAATTCTCTTCTGGATCTTTAGGGAGAGAGAAATTGGATCAGATTAACTTGAACTGCTGCGTGTGTAGATATCTATTTCTATTTAAATGGTTAATGGAAACTGTAATTTGGTTTCTTCCTTAATGTCCATTTTGTGTAACGGAATTCACACTAATCATTCAGGATAGTCTAATCGACGAAACGATTACAAACATGGAATGTTTCTTATTGGTGTTTTGAAAAGATAATCTTTGACGAGTTTAACATAAAAGCAGGAGTTTAACCTTCCTTTTTTTGTATTATTGTACATATGAATACAGATGGAATAAGAAAGAAAAATAAGAGTGTTCAGAGTGCGATGACCTAATAATTTTCTTCCTGAAATCGATAACTCATGTAAGTGAATTCCGATAAACCAAATGTACCAACATTATTAAGATATAAGAGTCGCCATGGTTTTCAATTTATATTGATGCCAATTGTTTTAAGTTGTTTAATGTTTTGCAACACCAGACGCCTGTTTTTATTGTTGATGCATACATTATACATTATTTTTATTTGGGATTATGAAATATGTTTCCGGCTTTTAAACAATTTGCGAACTGTAGTTACTAAATGCGTAATCGCGACGATACATGGGAAGAGTGATGGGCGCAGTAATGTTAGAATTTCGTATAAACATTTTTACTATGTAAACAATCGGTAGTATTTTTAAGAAAATCGCAGCTCGTATGAATGAATCGGGATTAGAACGTCAATTCTCACCAACGACGCGAGGGATTATACTGGCAATTTTCCAAAAGAGCCCGATCTTTATTTAGGTCACGCCGAAGCGTGAAGGAAATACAGCGACCTTTTGATCGGTTTTATCGAAAAGTAGCTTAACATTATTGTTCAACGACGAAGTCTACCTCACGACATCCTTAAAACCGTTCGCAGGCTGCTTAAGTTAATGCTGCTTTAACGTAATTTAAACAATTTGAAGCAAACTTCTCTATAAAGTTCGCATCTAATTCCGTCGTTATGAGAGAATCAAAATCGAGTTACAATGAAAACAGACGGCGTCGGAAAATGTGCGTGAATTTTGAAAATAAGGATTTTATTACTGCCAAGTCGTTTGTTTGTGGTATTGTACTTTGACGGAACTTTCATAATCTTTCGAAAAAAAACGTGTAACATCCATCTAAAGCTTTAAATTGTATTTATTGGACAAATATTATTTTATTATTATATCTAAATATACTTCTAGGGTTTGAGGCAGCAACGTAGAGAAGTAAATATTAGGAAGGGAGTCAGATAAGTCACCGTAACTTTTTAATCTATACATAGAAGACGCGATCAATACCATTAAAAACAGTACAACTGTAGGGCAAAAGATTAGTACGCTTAGATTTGCAGATGATATAGCACTATTAGCATCTAGCAAGAAGGATTTAAATAAAATAGAAGAGGTATTGACAGAACAGTATTGTATGAAAATAAATAAAAGTAAAGAAAAATACTGGTATGCAAGGGAAGAAAAAGTGGGTAGAGAACGAATATAAACATAGGAGACGAAAAATTAGAAGAACTGGCTGGCTTTGGGTATCTAGGAAGTCAGATAAGTCAGGACGGAAGGATTAGTAGGGATATAAATCAGAGGATAGCGCAAGGTCAAGTCACCTTCAATAAAAAGAAATCACTTCTATGCTCGCGAACGGTTAATTTAGAAATTCGAAAAGAAAAGGTTGGAAACGTTCGAAATGTGGTGTTACCGGCGAATGATAGGGATATCGTGGATAGAGCAAGTTAGAAATGAAGAGGTATTAGAAAGAATAGGTGAACAGATTACGAAATCCAATAAAAAAATAAGCGAGATAGGTTAGTTGGACACCTTCTCAGACATGAAGGTCTAGTCGGAGACATATTAAAGGCAGAAACAGGAGTTAAGAGGAATAGAGGTAGACCTAGATAAGATCACTGGTCACAAAGAGTTAAGGATGTGGGATGTTATAATTTTATGGAAATGCAAAGATTAGCTCAGAATAGGAAAAAATGGAGGTGCATGTCGAACCAGTCTTGGGACTGACGACCTAGATGAGAAAATCATCGAATACCCAATTTTTAAGTGGGGTGGAGTTTTAATCTCGGCATGTTTTTTGTACTCCATAATTTTTACCCGATCCGACCCTATAAAATATTCAGTATTTGGGTTGCTTCGGCGCTACCGCAAACTATGAAGTCAATATTTAATTTATCATTTATTACCTTTATTACCATAGAGATGCCCAGAGCACTCGATGTGGTATTAATAATAATTAATTCATATGCCCTAGTTTAAATTTTCATTGTACTTTATAACAACATGTAGGCATCTGGTTAACTAGAGGGTGCATAAATTTTCAAAGTCTAACAAAAAAAATACGAGATATGTGACATCACTAGAACAAAAAGTCAAATATAACGTCGTCAAATCGTCATTTGAAAAAGCTGCAGTATAGCGAAACAGTGTTTATTCTTTAAATCGGTTCGAATAATCGATTTTAACATGTAACAGCTTTCGTAATCGAAGAATATCCTTTTTGAACAGCTTAATGTAGGTTAGTATTAGGTAAAATACGTGTAAGGATCTGTATCTTTCAATCTATGTTCGCGATTTTCCGAAACGTAGCATGGTTTTAAACTTCATTTCCTGGAGTTAATGTAAGAGAGGCTTTCCCAAAGTACGTACATTTAATTTCACATTCCGAAGTTGCTTCGGCTTTGAGCTTTTCCCTCAAACATTCCCATTCATTCTTCTTATTATTCCGTTAAATCCGGCCGTATAATATATTCTATTCCTGCGGCACCGACTTTCAACGTTGGGATATTTAATGCGAAATTAAAAATTTATCGAATAAAAGGGAACAAAAAGCGTTCAAGAGATATATACACAAGTATATAGTCAGTTGCAGATTCTGTAGCCAATTATTATTAAAATGCGTACAACGGCAAATATTTGGAATGTTGAAAAGCAGTATGGTATAAGAACAAAGGCTTTCACGGCCGGAATCCATAGTAGAATGAAGATTCGGGCTATAGGGCCGTGGTCGCTGTCGAGACTTCGGGATATTATAATCTACGTTCACGTTGTCAACGCAGCACTACCACTGAGGATGTCAGCCGTAGTAGCTGACGAAACGTCTGGACGGAATAGTTCACTTAAACCACGGCCCTAAAACCGAATCTTCATTCTACTGCAGTATGGTATGACAATAAATAAACGTAAAACAAAAGTATTGATATGCAAGGGATGAAATAAAGATAGAAGGTGAAAAATTAGAAGAAGTCGCTGACTTTCGGTACCTAGAAAGTACACTGTACGAGTGCAAAACGTGGACGGTGGGCGAGACTGAAAAAAAAGTGAAATGTGGATAGAGAAGGCGAACAGATTATGGAATTCAATAAGAAATAGACGGGATAGGTTAGTAGGACTCCTTCTTAGGCATGAAGGACTAGTTAGATACGTATTAGAAGCAGAAACAGAAGTTAAGAGAAGTAGAGGTAGATCTAGATTAGATTCATCATCATAAGATCGTCAGTCCTAAGACTGGTTGGACACGCACCTCCACTCTTTCCTATCCTGAGTTAATCTTCGCAAATCCCTAAAACTATAGTAGAACAACCCACATCCATGACGATTTGCAAACAGTAATCTAATCTAGGTCTACCTCTATCCTTCTGTCTCTGAGTAGACCTTCATACATGAGATTAGATTACTGTTCACAAATAGTTACGGATGTAAGACGTTCTAGTTTTAAGGAAATGCGAAAATTAGCTCAGGATAGGAAAGAGTGGAGGTACGTGTCGAACCAGTCTTTGGATGACGACCCTATTATGATAATGACGATGTCATAAAAGCAGTCTTTCAATAATTTTGTTGTACGTTCATACATAAGTATCAAGAGTAGTTTGACTGATCTTGTGACCAAATCTTGTGAAATATGGGTCGTGGAAGCACGTCCATCATTGTCACAGGTATTTTATTGGTCGTGTTCACCCCTTCGGGCTGTTACTTATACATCAGGCGCCGCTTTTATACATCATCCCTTTCAAACGACCATCTCGAAAGGTTATTAGTCAGTCGAACGGTGGACTGAAATAAAATCGAATGCCATTCCGAACCTCCAATCGCGCCACCACCAGTTCGCCTGCGGCTACAAGATAATAATCCATGTACTACACACTCCTCTATTTTTCATCATACACAGGTACATAAATCACTGTGGATTAAGTTCACTACCGCTGTACATACTGGTATATAATCTCACTTGCAACTACGTACATAGAGATAGCGTTGGCATCATTGCTATTAAGATTTTTCCGCATAGAGATGCTGATGTATGTACATGCATGCATGTTTTAGAAGGCACCAACAAAATATATGGCAGACAATGACATAAAGTAATCTCAAGCGCGAGATGTATCTCGGAGAATTCCTTTTAAATTTTTACCAGGGAAAATTTAACAAGTTATTCTCAAATAAAATAAATCGAAGTGGTCTGTATTCTGTCGAAACTGCCAGACGCGGATCGCGATTTCGATCTCATCAGCGCGTCGTAGGCAGCTCCGACAGAACACAGACCGACTTTTACCTGCTGTCTTAACAGTGTGTTTCAGGTCTGTGTTCTGTCGGAGCTGCCGCGACGCGCTGATGAGATCCAAAAAAATCGAGATCGCGATCCGCGTCTGGCAGTTTCGACAGAATACAGACCACTTCAAATTATTTTATTCGATTAAGGTAACGTGCCTATCACGTTGAGGTTAGCTACGCCGGGATTCGTTTTCAGTAAGTAGATATCCACACAAGTGGGCCTTGTTGGAGTTATACGTAATCCTAAAATGTAGCATCATGCTACAGATGGCGTTTACTGCGTCGTTTGTAGTATTTTCTGAAGTTATTCTCAAAATTATCTTTACTATTGTCAGAAAAGTCAGAATGTGGAAAAGGTGGAGAGGAATTGTTTTGGGATAGGGTTGCCATCCGTCCGGGTTTCCCCGGATTTGTTCTAGTTTAGAGGGCATCCGGGGACCGTCCGGGGTGGGGGGGTTCATTTGTAGTCCGGGTCTAAAAATTCAATGTCTTGTGCTCAGTTTTGTTGCTTAAGATTTAAGAAGACTTAATTTAGTTCACATTCTGTTAACAGATGAAAATTCCACAAATGGCGCGGTAAACGCCATCTGTAGTACGATGCTACATTTTAGGATTACGTATGCTCCAACAAGGTCCATTTAAATATGGCAGGCAGCTCCGACAGAACACAGACTTGCCTGCGACGCGCTGATGAGATCCAAAAAGATCGAAATCGCGATCCGCGTCTGGTAGTTTCGGCAGAACACAGACCACTTCGTAATATTTTATTCTGTTAAGAGATATTTCGTTATATAAATGGCTGCTGATGAAAATTTAAAGAAGATAATTATTATTGAGTTAAAAGAGTTACCTCAAAAATTGTAAGACTGAATACTAGAATGGTCTCAGTACTTTTAAGATTTTCGTTTAAAAATTTAATTTATGTTTTTTTAGTTTCATATTTTTATAAGGTTTTGTTTTCGTAACAAAGTATATTAATGATTTGTGTTTTATTTTAAGAATGAAAAAAATCTGACTGATTATTAAAACAATTTGTAACAAACTGTAATAAGATTCTGTTTTGCAAGGTACATTTAAAATGATGATAAAAAATGATTAAATTTAGGTCTGAAAAAAAAAATAGAAAGGTGATTTATGACATTTTCAACTGTTTTTTACTACACTGACTACGAGATGGCAACCCTAGTTTGGGATCTTGGTTTAATTACACTGGAGATAACAGAAACGTCTTTATTAATTGTTTTATCCAACAATGATTTACAGAACATATAATTTCTTCCGAGCTAATAAAAGCATATAGTTTTCATATTAGTACTTAATATTCCACCCCCTTTGTGTAATTTGCTTCAGAGTAGTAGACAAAGCGATTCAACAGAATTTGCCGCTTCCCAGATAGTTCTAGTTTTTTTTTTCTGTGGTGCCCTCTTCCTTACATTTACGTGACGCGGTAGCTGAATGAGGTGTCTCGAAATTTTACCTCAACGTGACATGAGTTTCGAAGATTTTTGCACCTTGTTATTCTCATCATATAAACGTACATTTTCTGCAAGGCAGTTTTCTTATCTTAAAACCACCACCTATATACTATAAATGCTTTTTTGCAAACAAGTTTTTGAAAATACTGATAATGGTAGCAGCTTCTTGACTACACGGATTTCATGTGTTGAATAGTGTTAATCATTAATCTTCCTGTAGAGCCAGTTGTAGAGGTTGAACTAATTCCAGAGGAAATTTTATATGTCAAATCACTTCCTATTAGTTTAACCACTTTGTTAATTAACTGCTGATTGTTCTTCGTTCGAAAGTCAAACTAAGCATTCGTTGTTATAATTCGCCCGAGCTAAGCCGCGAGTGTGTTTCAACAACAACTTTCCAACTTCTCGTAATTCACAATGGAATTTACACGAAATTTATAATAGGAGATATGGAATAGAAAACGGGGGTTGGGGCTGGAGATGCGGTCGAATACCGTTTGCATATTTAATTGGAAAGTTTTGTATCATTTCATTGCATTGTCTGTATGTAGCAAATAGGCGAGCAAATTGTACTAACTCATAATGGAATATATTATGGAATGACGAATGCAGTTTTGTTTAGTATTAGTGGTTTTCGACGTGATACAAACTGGTTTAGATAATCTACTCATGGCTGTAGGATGTAAAGGAGGATGGAAAAAAGGGCGGAAGAACTATTAGGGGAAGATCAATTTGGGTTTAGAAGAAATAGAGGAACGTTGGAGGCTATTCTAACTTTACGGGTAACAATAGAGAAAACGATAGAAAAAGGAAAGGGGGCGTACATAGGATTTGTAGATTTAGAAAAAGATTTTGACAATGTTAAATGGGACAAGATGTTAAATATACTTAAAAATGTAGGGATGAGTTGCAAAGATAGAAGAGTAATACTTAGTTTGTATAAAGAGCAACAGGCAGTTATAGAGCTAGGGATGCAACGTAGAGAAGTAAATATAAGAAAGGGAGTCAGACAGGGATGCACACTGTCACCGCTACTTTTTAATCTATACATCGAAGACGCGATCAACATCATTAAAGACAGTACAACTGTAGGGATAGATAGAGGTAAAAGATTAGTATACTTAGATTGGCAGATGAAACAGTAGTATTAGCATCTAGCAAGAAGGACCTAGAGATAGCTTTAAATAAAATGGAAGCGGTACTGACAGATCAGTTCTGTATGAAAATAAATAAAAGTAAAACTAAAATACTGGTATGCAAGGGAAGAAAAAGTAGGGATTTTAGATATCTAGGAAGTCAGATAAGTCAGGACGGAAGGAGTAGTAGGGATATAAAGCAGAGAATAGCGCAGGGTCGTGTCGCCTTTAATAAAAGAAGTCACTTCTATGTTCGCGAACGGTTAATTTAGAAATTCGAAAAAGGTGGTTAAAGGTGTATGTTTGAAGCACGGCGTTGTACAGATGCGAAACATGGACAGTGGGCGCGGCGGAAAAGAAAAGGTTAGAAGCGTTCGAAATGTGGTGTTATAGGCGGATGAGGAGGATATCGTGGGTAGAAAAGGTTAGAAATGAAGAGGTATTGGAAAGAATAGGAGAACAGAGGACTCTGTGGAAGTCAATAAAAAATAGGCGAGATAGGTTGGTAGGACACCTTCTTAGGCATGAAGGTCTAGTCAGAGACATATTAGAGGCAGAAACAGGAGTTAAGAGGGGTAGAGGTAGACCTAGATTAGATCACTGTTCGCAAATAATTAAGGATGTGGGCTGTTCTAGTTTTAGGGAAATGCGAAATTTAGCTCAGGATAGGAAAGAGTGGAGGTACGTGTCAAACCAGTCTTAGGACTGACGACCCTCTGATGATGATGAGGATGATGATGGTTGTAGTAATTACTGTTTTTATGCTAATGTTTTAGTAATTACTTCCCCAGATGCCGCGCGTGAGGTCCATCTGTTTTTGCGCAATAAAATTATGGGTAGTTTTAGTAAATCAGTGTTACAGAATATAAAAAAATTAAATTTATATTTTTGATGTTTGTCTCCGAAAAATGGACGGCGGTTACAGCCGGTTTGGTTGTGTGTCAGATTAATTAAAATAAAACGTGTACCTAGCAAGCGTTAATTCGGAATAATCGCCGGTGATTGTTTTATTTCTTAATTAAAGGAGAAGTGTTCTCTCCTAGGAGGAGAGCCCTTTCAAGTTCTCCAGTGGAAGCAATTTGAGCCGCGCGACGCGTTTAATTGTCCCTTTCATGTAGCCCTTAATTGCAGAAAAGTGGTAACGCTGAATCGCGACGCGCCTTGCCTATATACGTTTATATACTCATAATATCAGTGGCGGCGAATTTTTCTAGTTTCGTTTCGAACATCTGTAATAAGTGAGTAAGTAGAGTTTGAAAGTCCTTAATTTTCCGTGAAATATGAAGAAAGCGAAAGCTTTTATGAAACAAAGGCGTTTTGAATTTTTTTGTCCTCGTTACGGATTGAGTCCACTCGCTCTTCTCCCTCGGGTAGCGCCACTGTCTTTTGTAGCAAAGCTGCAAGCTCAACTGGCGAATTTACCCAACTGTATACTATGTATATCTGCCATCCATTCAGCGGGTTTCTCTGATCCGATTTGGATTCATCCCTTCACTGTCAATCCTTTTTGCTGTTCGTTTTCGAAATCAAGCGGTTACCCCATTGCCGCTAGCGTCCGTAAGCGCTCCTTTTTCTCTGTAGTTTTTGTCGTGGAAAGCCTTTTATCTAATTCAGCGTAAGTTACTTACTCCTTTGATAATTCCTTCCTAAGGAATGTAGATGAAAACATAAAGAAAATTTTTATAATTTTCTTGAAAGTACCAACAAAGTTCACAAAGATGAGATCTTTTCATTGCCGACCTCTGGATCTTCATAATTACGTTTAAAATTATAATTCATTAAATTAATACTTCTAAAGGAAGTTAAAGTCCAACAGATCCTACATAGGACATCAAGGTGCAGTGCAACTAAATCATAAATAAAGGCATGGACCTCCTATAATCATATTTCTGACACAACCGTGTCTGCAGTGGTACATTTATGACCGCGTAACAAAAGAACTTCGAGAAAAATGAATGAGCTATCAAAAAAGTTCGATGACAATATTAATAAATAGCTGAGTGGAGTTGTATTACTTGAGTCAATTGAAATGCGAACAGATAGACAAAACATAAATGCAGCGAATACAGGGTGATATAAATTCAGTGTCAAATAAGCATTTATAAATAGGATTCATCCGTGCATACAATAAGTCAATGTCGCAGTTATTTTCCAGTACATGCGTAGATGTTGGTATTATGGATTAAAATATATGCAGTACATTTCTCACTGTCCACAAAAACATGACTGAATAGTTGCAACTATTTGTAGGAGTGTTTTAAGTTTTTGCATGTTTTCGACCCTGATCTTGAAGAAACAGCAACATAAAACGTTTTCATTGCCAAGTGCACTAATTAATTATTACAACATTATACTTGTTCTACAGTAAAGCTGCTTTGTCTTCAGTTAATTTTAATACTACAAATATATCTTAAGAAATTAATATTGGTAAATTACGCAAGTGAATTCCCGATGAGAATATCCATGATGTGTGCATAGGTGACTATATTTAAAATATGGTACGATTAGCAGTTTCCGGTTTGATTCTACCCCACCGGAAGTAGCCAATAAGTTCGGTCTTATTTCACTTAAGAAATCGATCTATTTACTCAGTTTATTGACCAAAAGTACCTACAGATTTATCATGATTTGCCATCTACTAATCTCCTTAATCCTTCAAGTGAATTTCTCTTTTTCGATTTCCAAAGATACTAACTAATGCACTACATAGATCTATAGTAATAAATATAGGGTTGTTCGGAAAGTCATTTCGTTTTTTTTTTGTGGAAATGAAAGACAGCTTTCGTATAATAAACAAATACTTTATTAAATTATATATTGACCGTTCTGGTCCAACACCTTTTGCCATCTTTCTGGTAGTAGCATAATTCCACGCTCATAAAATTTTTGGTCTTTGCTGGCAAAAAACTGATCGAGGAGGTTTTTGACCTCCTCATTTGAGGTGAAGGTTTTACCGTCTAAAAAATTTTGGAGTGACCGGAACAAATAATAATCCGATGGTGCCAGGTCTGGAGAATATGGTGGGTGTAGCATTGTATCCCATTCAAGCTGTAAAAGCTTTTGGCGAGTGACCAAACTTGTGTGAGGTCTCGCGTTGTCTTGGTGAAACACTACACCTTTCCTGTTGATTAGTTCTGACCTTTTCTGTTGAAGTGCATCATTCAGTTTGTCCAGCTGATGACAGTAGACTTCCGAATTAATCGTTGTGTTATCCGGTAAAAGCTAAAAAAAAACGATTCCTTTAAAATCCCACCAAACAGACAGCATCACCTTTTTTTGGTGAATATCGGCTTTGGAAATGGTTTGAGCCGGTTCATCTTTTTTGCTCCATGACCTCTTGCGTTTGACGTTGTTGTATACAACCCATTTTTCGTCCCCAGTGATGATGCGCTTCAAAAACGGATCATTTTCGTGACGTTTGAGAAGCGAATCGCAGACGTCAATGCGGCGACACAGATTTCTCTCTGTGAGAACATGGGGAACCCATACATCGAGCTTCGAGGATAATCCCAGGCCTTTCAAGTGGTCATAAACTGTTGAATTTGATAAATTTAACCTCAATCCGATCTCACGTGTTGTTATTCGCCGGTTCACATCAACTAATGCCTTTATCGCGTCTTTATCAGCTTCAACCGGCCTTCCCGAACGTGGTGCATCTTCGACATCAAAATTGCCGGATCGAAATTTAGCGAACCAGTTCTGGCACTGGCGTACTGTCAACACACCTTCTCCATACACATCAGTCAATTTCTTTCTGGCTTGAACAGCATTTTTACCCTTTCTGTAGTAAAACAGTAAGATATGTCGAAAATGCTGCTTATCGCTCTCCATATTTAAAAGGGCACCAACCAAAAACTACTGCGTAGAATTAATTGGAATTTTTCACACACAAGCCTTGCTATATGAGCTCTCAAAGCATATAAAAATTATATGGCTTAAATGTGAAGTTGGGTGCATAAGAATACAATTAAATCCTCTGTCGGGAAAATGACTTTGCCATCTACTAATCTCCGTTATCCCTCAAGTGAATTTTTCTCTCGATTTCCAAAGATACTAACTAATGCACTACATAGATCTATAGTAATAAATAGTTGTTCTACATCCATCGAATTCATTTTTCTATAATAGGAGAACAAATGGAAGTCTTTTGTTAAACATAGGAAATGAAAAATTGTTCTTGTTGCCAAACACGAGTTTCACAAATCGAAAAGCCGTGTACACTTCCGTCACATGTTATATGTCAAACCTTGACATAATTTACTCGATTTATGGTCCACTTAAAATGACATACCTACAGAACACGGGAAAACATTGAAAATATGACACGTGACACAATTTATAATAACCGAATATCCTGTGATCACAGTATTATTTATTAAAGTCTTGTTAGAAATCGTAAATATTTACACAGTGAAGTTTTGTAGCCAGTGACTTATACACTCACTGTCCCCGTATCACACAAAATTGCAAAATTGTACACGGAGCCCAGAATAGAATAATTCTGAAGTCTTATTTTAAATCTATAAGTTTTCTGTTTGCTGTTTCAGCCAAAGAAAACGTAAATGGAAGACCTCAACCCCTCCTCCAAGAACCACATTTTGGTTCACGACCTCAACCATACAGTGAGTAGTAAAAAAGTTTTTTTTTGCTTCACTGCTTTTAGTGGTGCATGCCAATTGCTTGCAATGTTTTTCGTTTTCGTAAATTTACAGGTCGTAGAGTATAACAAATTTTTTCAAACGTTACAGAAATGTTTTTGAAAAGGCGTTTATTTTTTTTGACCCATACATATAATAACGCTTATCTAAATCATCAAATTCGTCCGTCGGGTTAACCGTGTGGAGGTCAATAAAAATCATTCGAAATCTTGAGGTTCGTCCTTCCCCTTCTAAATTCTCTTCCAATAAGTCCCCAAATCTAAGACTTACGCTATAGTGACTAGAAGTCATGAAGAAATTAAACCTAAACTGAATATTGCTTCAGTTAAAAACTTAATAGAAAATACTTTATTGATTTAATTAAAAAAGTGATTTCTAGTATATGTAATAGACAATGGAGCCGAATGAATTGAGACATAATTATTTTACTCCCTTATTTTATTGTTTTAACTCATGCTAATGCTTATAAAAGACTAGCGACCCGCCCCAGCTTCGCACGGGTGCAATACTACATATACTACAGAATGTCTTTATATACAACAATCACAGCTTTTTTGTCATTAGACAATACAAACTGGCCGGTACCGCCGCAACCTCTATGTCCCTGCAGTTTAAATATGTAATATCTTCGAAAATATTCATTTAAATTACATGTTGTAAAGGGCCATATTGATCTATATTAAATGTACAATATATTTAAAAGTACTTAATTGGATAAGAATTAATACTGTATTGCTTAATATCGCTTTGTAAATAATCCATTATTTCTCATAAAAAGTGAAGCATTAAAAATGGTTATTGTGGGCTATCCCTAAGAGATAGACATATACCATCCCGGACTTTTTTGTAGACCTTTTTAAGGTGTACAATACTGTAGTACATTATTTTGATTTCGTAAAGTTCAGCCAACGTTTGCAATGTAAGCGCAAAAAGTGTGTTTATTTACGACATCACACTAGAAACCTCTAAAATTATCAGTGCTTCTCTACTATATTATGCATGTATCATACATATAAACCTTCCTCTTGAATTGCTCTATCTATTAAAAAAAACTGCATAAAAATCTGTTGCGTAGTTTTAAAGATCTAAGCATACATAGGGACAGACAGCGGGAAGCGACTTTGTTTTATACTATGTAGTGATGACTGTATGAAAGCTTCATTTACTGCGCCTACTTAGTTCAGTAGACTCTGATGTACCGTGCGTAACTTGCCTTACCCGCGCGTCTACTCCCCCTCCTGCTACAGTGCCCCCCCCACTACTTTGAAACAGGGACCGCGCGTAAGAAGGCACAACCGCGCGAGCATCTAGATGCCGCGCGTGAGGTCCATGCGGTCGAATACCGTTTGAATATTTAATTGGAAAGTTCTACATCATTTCACTTACGCTTAAGTGGGTAGAAGTCATGTAGAAAGCATAAACTGAATATTACTTTAGTTAGAAACTTGCAGAAAATACTTTATTGATTTAATTAAAAAAGTGATTTCTAGTATATGTAATAGACAATGAAGCAGAAGGAGTTTAGACAAATAATTGTTATACTCTCTTATGTAATAACATTGTTGGATTGTCTTTTTAATGTTTTAACTCGTGCTAATGCTTAGGTATAAAAGTGGCAAATAAATTTCGTTTCGCGTTTTTCACACTACCGAGACAACTTTTCGGTTCGTTTATCAAGAAAGCAAATTAACCAATTTCGTTTGCAAACAAACTTAATTTTTACGACTAACATGAAGAGCGAGTATTTCTTCTTTTTTAACAGTTTATATATCTCGCTACGAAAATTAAGACGTGTGGCACCTTTATTTTTCTTTACGACAGCGGTAAAAAAGGGCTTCCTTCTAGATGGTCCAATATTTCTTTCCAAATTAAGCGATTTATTATTGGGCTTTCCTGGAATTTTATTAAAGTCGTGTTTCTTTATTTTCCAATAACGCCGAGGTCTTGGCGGATTATGGCGCCAACAAGGTTGTAATAAATCAGAATAGATTATCTATTTCCGATGAGAATTTTGAAGAAACTGTAATTAGAAAGACCTCAAGAGGGTAAATTATTCAATCGATGAAGATCTACAAGGTGATCCTGATCATCAAAGCAATAAAAACCGCATTTTGTAGTCTCTAATTAAAAATTACTGTGAATTTATTTCACTACTTTAATCGTTCAAGAATTTGAAATTAAAATTATCGGCAAGGACGTAACACTTTAACAGACAAGTCGCACATTTTTAGCTTTATCTGAAGCCGGTTACAGTAAAAATTATTATTTTCCTTAAAATTTTGTCACTTGTGTTTCCCGGCGTAATAAATAAGTAATTGATTACTTCTTGTCTCTCTCTCGCGTCAATTAAGGGACGATATTTTTTTTTAACATGACGAGTTTGAAACTTTGGAAATGTTGCACGGCTTTGGGACACTGCATTAGCATATTTATCGGCTTTAAATTTTAACACTTTAAACTTATTTCCGCAACACTCATCTATTTATCACTGTCATTAGCAGAAGTGTGCGCTTGAATTAATGCAACATAAAATTATAAATTAGTATCACGCTAACAGACAAAGTTTGGAGACTTTTTTTAACTTTATTTATCAGTAGCAAGCCCCGTGAGACAGGAATGAAAAATTGGTGTTTTGTTTTGGTAAAGGAATATGACTAAAAGTTGCGAATACTTAATTAAAGGACCAGGATACTGTGTATAGGGTGCTCGGTTTCTACTCGTTCAGTTCTGATCTTCTACTCGTTGAGGAAATAAATCTTCATGGTACTATAGATATCGAGGACTCAATTTTTGCTCACTTTAAGGCGAGCAAGCCGCTTCACTGTTACTGATTTTAAAAGTACTGTCTGTCGACTGTACAAAGAATAAGGACGTAAACTAGTCCCCCATTTGGATGTCCGGGCGGGGACTACCCCGGGGTATGTCATCAATAAGTGCAATAGGGGAAGGTGTAAAATTTCACGAGTCGGAGCGTGGAATGTTGTGACAATGAGGCAAGTAGGGAAATTGGAAAATTTTAAAGAAAAAAAGATTAGCTCAGGATAGGAAAGAGTAGAAGTACGTGTTCAACCAGTCTTATGACCTTATGATGATGATTAGCACTATTTGATCCAGGTGTTTATATGACAGGCGTCATGTTGCTCTTACTATAGAACACTCTGCAAAAGCTCGTTTTAGGCTGGTGCACTTCTCATCTACTATTAATTTTAAAACCATTCCGTCTCCATTTTAAACACTGAGGAACCCGGAGTATCGTGTACTGATGAGTGTAGCGTTAGAGGAATAGTTTGGGAGTTTATGAGACAGGTGGCGCAATACCATAAAGCACTCCATTGCTGCTCACTTTAGACTCCCGAAGTATGTAAGTGTGCTGTAAAGTTGTAATTCAAAACGACATGCTGCAGCAGAGACTCCTTCTTTATATTATCTAGAAAAATGCGAACTTCATCAATCGAATTGTTTTCAGATAACGTATTGAATTGACGTTAACACCCGTTTGCACCGCTTTATCGGTTTGTTGCAGTTTTCGACGGCGACGCCGGCGTCTCTGTATAGTTGTCTATTCAATTTATCGATTGCATTTTGTCCCTGGGCACCGTCCTAGTAGAAAATCGGTTTTCTTCTGTCCTCTATACATTCTTATAAGTAACTAACTGGAAGAAGAAGATCGATTTAAAATAACACAATATCTGTAGTGTATCGGGATACGTGCCTTTTTCTAGTCTATTTTCTTCTCAAACTAAATAACCCTTATGTGAACTTTTAAATCTTTTTGAAATAGAAATTTTGTAGTTTACTTATTGTAGTTTACGGCTGCTCCTTTATCTGTCTTCCTTGTTGTTGATACTATTGAAAGAAAAATTATAAAGAAACTGCACCCATTCACGATTACACCTTTCAATTTATTTTTCTGATAGTCGTGCCTTGGAATTTCCTTTTTGCATTATTATAAAAGTGTCAATTTTCATCTTGTTTCTGCCCCTTTTAATAGTTCTTGTTCGTAGTTTGCTAACCGTGTTATAAAAGTTCTTCTGTCGTCGAAAGTAGTAAGAGCTTTTAAGAAAGTGCTCTCTGTATTAAAGTGCGTTAAAAAGCTCGGCGACAGAACAAGAAAGAGTAGAAACATCAGAAAATTAAATTGACCCCGTTTAATTATTCATAGGCAGCTAATACTGTCTTTTTTAATAAATAATTGATTGACTTTTTTATGATTTATTGACCAAAACCTCTTGGTAATTAATAGACATTTTGTGTTTGGCTTTTTTATTTTCTTTTATTTTTACGTTTAGTCAGTGTCTTTCCATAATCGTTTATGTTCCTTATGGATTTGAAGCATTCGTAATAATTAAAATTTTTAATACTTAGGTACATATTTATTCGAATAGACCAATACAATGTTTCCCACTTTAAAACCGTACCTAAGCAATCTCTAACCGCTGTATCGCTCTTTATAATTCGGTTATCTTTTTTCACTTTGTGTGGTTACTTCGTTTAGTTTCTGTAGCCATGTGACCTTTAGTATGTATGACCGCCGCAATGTGGAAAAGAACAGCACTAGGCCAGAAAAGGAAGGAGACAACTCTTAACCGGTGAGGAGCGTATAATCCGTACAGTACTGCACGGAAAAATTGACCATTTTATCCACTACAATTGCATTGCTCAAATGTGCTGTTATTGGTACCAATTACTACTGAAAATATCAACGAGATGTTTATTTATATTTGAAGACATNGGTTTAACAAATTAAATTTTAAGACTCACAATGACAAAAACTATTTATTTACACTACTGTTACTATTCACTGTTCTATTTATTTCACATCCATCACTGTCTACTTATCTCTTGATTCACTTCTGCAACGGTCAATTTATTTCTACTCCCCTTCGGCGATCGTCTCTTCTTTTTTATACTCCCTTGCCTCCTTTCGGGAACGTTCTTCAGCCTTCCAAAGAAGTCTCGTTTTCTTTGAACGGTTTAATTGCTTTCCCGGAACGCAGGTACGACACACACGTCTACAGATATGGCGTACATGAAGAAAAGCGCCCGCGGCTAGTCGGCGAATCGATAAATCGCTCCCACACACGTATGCCCGATCGCACACAATCACGCTCGCGGTCGCTACACTACTTTTTTTAAAAGAAAATTGATATCTTGAAAACAGTAGATTTTAGAAGTAGGAAATTCTTATAAAAGTCTACCTAAAATCATAACTAGAATCCAAAGCTGTAATAAAATACAGGGTATTCAATTTAAAATAACAAATTCGATGTTCACTTCAGGTATAACCGGAAGCGCTAAATAGATGCCGTTATTTTAATTTAGAAGGGTATACCCAATAACGCTATCGTTGAAATTTTTAAAATTTAAATCGCAGTAGTCTTCAAAAGATTTTGATTTGTGGTCACCGTGAGACTGCCTGTATACAGGTTTCTACTTATTACTAGGTACCAAATTACGAGATGAACATTTTTGATAATATTAGAAATCAATATTATATTTATAATAATAGTTTCACTTAACGTGCAAGTACATATGAACTTTTTAGTATGAATGAAAAACGTGTCCAACAGGAATTAAAAAAACGTTATTGTTAACGTCTTCTCGGAAAAATCTACTGTTGTGTACTGTTGTTATTGGGTCGAACACTGGCGTTTATCAAAGATCAAACTACAGAAACTCACTGGGTCACGACCTTTTTAGATATAAAATCCATTTTTTAATTTCAATAACTAATTATTTTTATCGCTCATTGTTGGATGTTTTTCATATATAAAACCATTATTTACGTAGTGAAGGTCCAGTTTAAATACTAACCTTGCGTTGTGTATTTATTACAGTTACATCATCATTCTAAGTTCTTCAATAAAGCAGTTCAGTTGAAGTCTGGTCGAATCATTGGAGGAAGGAAAGTATTATAACACACTATAATCAGTGTATCACCCTTGAAGGGAATTATGTTGAATAAAAAAAACGAATTTTGCAAAAAAAATGTGTTTTACTATTTTAGGCCGGGGACTCTTCAATTGACCTGTTAATGAGCTTTTTTCTCCCTACCTACAATTTTGCCAGCGCGCATCCTAGACATTGGAAGGGACAAATCGCTAGAGAAAGTAAATGAAGTATACCTACTACTCATGAAGCATTTCCTAACATAACAAGGGCGTGTTCAAAACGCACCAAATGACTACAATCAAGAAATAACAAGAAGATTCTCAAAGATAATTTATTGTGAACTTTGTCAATTTGGATCGCCTCAACTATAGGTAGGATGTCGGTTGCTTACAACTGCGTCAGGCTCTTGTAATAACATTAGTTTTCCTATGAGGGGGTGGCGACCTACTGGTATGCTATTATAAATCGTTTCTTTGCTAATTCAGATGCCAGGCGCTACTATAAATCATGTTCTGAACTATTAAAAAAGTACACAGTACTCTAAATTATTGCGCAGGAAATCTGACAATGCGTCGATATGAAATGTAGAAAATATAAAGTAAATGAAAATGTGCACGATTTCGTTAACTCTTTTCCACTGCTAATAATATTGTTAAATAAAATTATGACCCAATAACCGTCTGTTTATAAAATAACGTCGCATGTGTTCTAAAACATAATCGTTTGTTCAAATTATTGCTCTGTTAATCATCCCGATACTTACGACCTCAGCATGAAAAGAAAAATTAGCAACAGATGTTCTCTTTCCCATTTATTAACTCCACATCTACATATAGAACGTTTATTAAATCGCTTACGTAGAAAAAAATTGTCTTTTGGCCTATTTTTTGTCGTAAATCGACGGTTGTTTTTCGAACTTGTATAGAATCCGATGTAATGCATTGCAATAGTTGTAAATTCTGCTTTTATGGGTCACACATCAAATTATTTCTGTTTTTGGATTTTAGTTATTGAAGCGCATCAAAAAGTAATTTATTTATATCTAGTAACCACGGTTACTGCTGTCCAGCAAATGAAAGTTATTGTCGAATAAAAGCTATGACAATTAATTAATTAATTAAATGAAAATATCGTATGCAACAAGAATGTTCGGTTTAAGAAAACGTAAATGGAAGACCTCAACCCCTCCTCCAAGAACCACATTTTGGTTCACGACCTCAACCATACAGTGAGTAGTAAAAAAGTTTTTTTNTCTGTTTTTGGATTTTAGTTATTGAAGCGCATCAAAAAGTAATTTATTTATATCTAGTAACCACGGTTACTGCTGTCCAGCAAATGAAAGTTATTGTCGAATAAAAGCTATGACAATTAATTAATTAATTAAATGAAAATATCGTATGCAACAAGAATGTTCGGTTTTGTGGTACACGCGAAACTTTTTGTATATTTTTTTGTATTCGGAATGAGTTCTTTTGGTAGTGTAATCGACGAGCCAGTTGAATCGATACAGCCGTTATTGATTGATGTCCGACCGCTTTCTGAATACATAGGAAATGGTCATCTTTTCAATAGTTTTAATATTCCCGAATCCGAAGTTGTTTTGGCTTTGAGCAATCTCAGAAATGACCAGTTCAGGCGCCGCTACGGGTTTTGGAAACCTATTAAGCAACAAATGTTGGTTTTTGTGTGCCAGAACGGTAATGAGTCCAAAAAGGCTGCGAGAAAAGTTCACACGTTGGGCTACAAGAATGCCAAGTTTCTTTTTGGTGGCATTAGTAACTTTAATGGTACTTTAAATTTACAATAGAAATAGTCCGAGATCATATTTTTGTGTATGTATATAGCTACTGATAATAAAAATCAGTAAATAAATTGAGTGCTTATACTTAATCATTGTCAGCCACAGATCTGATAGCTTCTGAAGGTGGAAAAAACACTTTTGGGTCTTTTATTCCTATCAGCCACTAATACACCTTCTTTAACTAAAACCCGTACTACAGGAGTTGAATTATTAATGAAAATTGAGGTGGCGACTATGAAAATTAGGTGTGAACTTTGACGTGTGCTCTACAAATATTAATTTGCAAAAAAAAGCATTAAAAAGGCCCTCCCCCGGATTATTTCATGTAAGTTTTTCATTATTAGGCCATTTTACGTCATTTCCAGCAAAAAAAAAATGCATTTTCTAAAAAGCTTTACCCTGCACCGTAAGGTAGAGCAGAAGACTCTCTTCAGCCTTCTTTCGGGAATTGTGGGCATAGGTAGGTGGTGGTTCGGGTGAGAATGATGATACGGACGAAGAGAGGAGACAGGAAAGAATCAAAGATTATCTGTGGAATATTACAGCCTAAGTGATTCAAGGAAACCACAGAAAAACTTGGACCAAAGCAAACGGACCCGTTTTGTTAAGATATTCCTTGAAGTCCCAGGAAGATTCTTATGAAGAGAAAAATTGCCTAGAAAAACGTTAAAACTAAATTCAAACTGTTCCCAACTGTCAATTCTAGGGAATTGTCAACTGTATGACGGAGCATCAGTTGAACACGGCTCAACCTATTTTACTGATTTATTTTTTGTTGTATTTATAATTGATAGCACAAGGTTTGTGTGAAAGAAAAATTATGGAAAATGCACGGGAAAATCCGAAAATTTCGATAGTATTTTTATATGGAAAATCCTTATCCTTAAAATGTTATAAATTTTGACATTGTTGTTTTCGATAATATTTACATGACACTTGATAATTATTATCATTGGCATAAAATCAAACACCTATGTCATCATTTTAAAAACTTCGAGCTCTGAAAGGGGATGAGAAGGAGTTGTAACGTTTATATGTTAGCTGAAATTTTTGGTCAGATTTGCTTGAAACTGTAGGGGGGGGGGGGTGAAAAGGAGTTGCAATGTTTTAAATGGGACATATATTATACTTGAAACTTGGTCTTAATCCTCTCTAATTTAATTGATGAAACATCAAGTTCGGCATTTTAAAAAATTCAATCTCCAGAGGGGTTGCAATTTTTGTTTGGGACATATTTTATTTGTGGTTGAATTTACTTGAAACTTGGTATTTATATTCTCTGATATAATTAATCAAATGAAAAGTGGTTGCAACGTTTCCATTGGGTAGGTTCCTTTTAATAGATACTCATTATCAAAATTAAGTAGGTAAATACGTATTTTGGCAATTTTTAAAAATCAACCCTTAAGGATGATAATGTTGTTGCTAGTGCGTTATTTGTATTTAAAATCTAACAGGGCGACATTACATAAAATTAAAACATTGTAGGGGTGAATTGGGAGTTAAAGAAAATTTATAGAAAAATAATATTAATTTCTGCGAGCGAAGCCGCGGGGAAAGGCTGGTTAATTGTAATTACTATTGATGAGAATTTGTAAATCCAAATTTAAAAAAAAAAAACGCTGGTCATTGTTGATTTCAGTTTAATTGTTCAGAATAACATTCAATATTCAAATATTAATCCTCGGTTTCCAATCGAAATTTACGTGCACAATAATAATAATAGATAATTTCTGGACTAATATTGGGTACGTGCAATTTACATTACTTATTGTTTTGTTTGTACAAATCGGCCGGACATAATTAAGTTGCTTGAAACGGTCGGCGCGTTTGCGGTCGTTTGTTTTCGGTTTTAATTAGCCGCATCGCAACGACCAGCTAATTGCCAACCCGAAATAATACCAAGAATGCAAGCGGGACGCATGTCACGATGAGACAATTGCATTCGTACACGCATTTATATAATAAATGCTGCCTTAGGGCGTCTAACAGATGACCAGGTTCGATCTATTTTCATAAATACCTGTACACGTCTAGGTTTAACTCAAATTGTTTCCCGACAGAGAATTTAATTGTATTCTTTTGCACCCAACTTCACATTTAAGCCGTATAATTTTTATATGCTTTGAGAGCTCACATAGCAAGGCTTGTGTGTGAAAAATTCCAATTAATTCTACGCAGTAGTTTTTGGTTGGTGCCCTTTTAAATATGGAGAGCGATAAGCAGCATTTTCGA
>NW_020439461.1:413378-433060 GCF_000699045.2 Agrilus planipennis | reverse complement strand
GAAACGTTACTTTGAAGTTTTATTGACGCAATATTTGAATATTTCATGATACAAGGAACGATCCCGTTTCGAAAATGAAATTTCTGAGGGAGACGAGGAATAATGTCCACGGGAGAGATATAAAATACCACTACAACTTTACCTTTTTTTATATATACATATGTGTACACGTACAATGTCGATCGTTAACTTCTAACGGACGGTTTCCCTTAAATAGAAATTTAAATTGAATACACCTGCGGATGGATATTTGACGTTAAAAGTGGCTCAGGCATATTTTTGCATACGGTAACAATGTAAAATTTCATTTTTTATTATTATTTCTTTTTATTTTTTTAAAGGTGTAAACTTTGACTGCATATTAATCAGTTAATCCTTGATTAGCAAACAATTTTGGTCTACGCGATTGACTATCTGAGATTATTGGAGATATATACGGAAGGGGATGTGTTTCTAATAGCATTTTTATATATCTACTCCTCTTAACTTCTGTTTCTGCTTCTAATATGTCTATACTGTTTGTAACACAAATTCCATACCATTTAAGTCTATCTACTCTTTTGTTTACTTTGTGGAACCTTCGGAAAGCATTCGGATAGTTTATTTTTTCTTTGAACTGTTTATCTGCTTTCTCAGAACGCAGATACGACACACACATTTACAAATACGGCGCACATGAAGAAAGGCGCCCGCGGCTAGTCGGCGAATCGATAAGCCGTTCACGCACACGTGCTCCCTATCGCACACAAACACACTCGTGTTCGCTACAATACTAATCTTTTGTCCCTATATATATATCCCTACTGTTGTCCTTTCTTTAATGATATTGATCGCGTCTTCGACTTGTAGATTAAAAAGTATCGAGATTAGGTTTATAGAAAATACAGTTGATTCGGTTAAAGTTTTATTGAATTGTGGTTTAATTTTTTCGAGTTTGTCATTTTGGTGTCATATTGATTTTACACATTATTTCATGTGACTCAACTCTTGCTTATCCTTCCTTGTGTTTAGGCGACCTAAATATTATCCGAAACTTATTTTGTCAGAGAAGAATAAGGAACACGATGGCACTTCGTGACTTCGCCAAAATGCATAGGATTATTTGCTATTGCACTTGTACATGCAACAGTAGCATGCAGCTTTTTGTGTTAGATAAGTATCTTCTTTAACTTTAAGATAGATTTTCTTCCAAACATAATTCTTATGTCCTTTCAAACAAAACTATCAGATTTATTCCATGTAAGAAGTGTAATCCAAAAGTATGTTGTGCGTTTCTCAATAATTAATCAGAATTAAATTAATACAGTAGGGATTGTAGGGATAGATATACAAGGAAAAAAATATTAGTATGCTTAAATTTGCAGATGATATAGCAGTATTAGCATCTAACAAGGAAGAGTTAGAGATAATTTTAAATAAAATGGAAGCGGTATTGACGAAACAGTATTGTATGAAACTAAATAAAACTAAACCAAAAATATTGGTATGCAAGTGAAGAAAAAGTAAGAAAACAGCGAATATAAAGATAGGAAACGAAACCATTACATTGATGTGGCTGAGTAGTAGGGATATAAAGCAGAGGACAGCGCAAGGTAGAGTCGCCTTCAATAGAAATAAGTCACTTGTATGCTAGCGAACGGTTAATTTAGAAATTCGAAAAAGATTGTTAATGATTAATAACAATTTACAATTAATGTTTTACTTCATGGTGGTAAATGCCAGTCGTTAAAAACAACTTGAATGAAGAAATAAGAACAAAATTGAACAAATTTTATCTTACACAAGCTTTGGTTTACCTGCTTATACTTATCAGGATTCGTTGTGTCAAGAAACAGGATCTATGAAAACAGGTATAAAAGGAAAAATTAAAAAATCAAGTATTTTGATTGTTTTCTGGTGTAACAAGACCTTATAAAAAATTTTCGGTTAGTTTAATTCCATTTATTTTTTCATGAATCGTAGGTATAATATACACTTGCTGTGATTTATAAATTAATTTTGATTTTTCATGTAAATTTTAGCTGCTAAATGCAGCCGCACCCTCATACATTATTCATGGCAAAATAATTATTTTTGCGTACATGTGGCCGCTGCATAACCAGCCATTTACAAATTCAATTTAAACATAATACCGACCGGAAATGGATTTTCCCCTTTCAAAGTTGGTTTTCGCGTATTTGGTATAAAATAATGTAATCGATTTCATAGTACTTGTTATTAAAACAGAGGCGCGGATTTGTGATTAATTTGATGTTTCAACTAATGCCTGTGTGTAGGTATAAATAGCAAGGTTGAATTTTATATTAATATTGCATACAATATTCGTGATCATAAGAAGAACAACTCAATTTAAGATGATACACGACTACGTGAATACATTTACATTTATACGTACTGAGATAGATAGTTCTGTAGCTCGTATATGATGGAATGTCTATGAATATTTAAAACTTTATTGCCTTTGCCGAGTGTTTTTTTTTTTTTTTGGTACTTTATTCGATGGCAATTCGACAAACAAAGTAATACAGTAATGTGAAGTTCGCATGTTGTACTTTCAATCAAAATGAATCGCAGCAAAAATACACATGTATGTCATTTGGAGCTTGGAATAAAGAGTAGCAGGGATGATACGTAAAATACGTAATACTTTTGTTAGCACTTTTTAGTGTTAGAGAACTCAATAAATTAAAAAATCTTCAGAATTAACATTCTTATTTGTATGAAATATTATTCTGAAAATTCATTTTTAAATTTTTTACCCACTACACGCTACCTCAAATTAATTAGGGAAATATTGTTGCTGTTGTAGGAGCGACTTTTATTATTATTATTAATGATGATATTTTTCACCTATATGTATATATATACCAATAGCCTCAGCTATTTCCTCCTACCAGCTTTACATAGCAACCAGTGGGTTCCCCTCGAGAGTTACATCTTGCGAAGTGGCATGCGGCAATGAATGTAAAACAACATGTAAGGAAATAAACAAAACCCTCAATTAGAACAATACAATGCGATAGACAGTTTAAACACTTACGCGGGCCGACGCCCCAGTNTTAGACGGTAAAACCTTCACCTCAAATGAGGAGGTCAAAAACCTCCTCGATCAGTTTTTTGCCAGCAAAGACCAAAAATTTTATGAGCGTGGAATTATGCTACTACCAGAAAGATGGCAAAAGGTGTTGGACCAGAACGGTCAATATATAATTTAATAAAGTATTTGTTTATTATACGAAAACTGTCTTTCATTTCCACAAAAAAAAACGAAATGACTTTCCGAACAACCCCTATACGTACGTCTATTTTAGACTGATTTATACAACAAGTATGTACTGAAGTCTGGAGCGCGGCTTTGTACGGGTACGAAACGTGGACGATGGTCGCGACGGAAAAGACAACGCTGGAAGCGTTTAAAATATGGTGTTACCGGTGAATGTTGAGGATACTTTGGATTAGAATTAATAGAAGAACAGAGGAAACTGTGGATGTCAACGAGAAATAGGCGAGAAAGGTTGGCAGGACGCCTTCTCAGATACGAAGGACTACTTAGAGACATATTAGGAGTAGAAACGGGAGCTCAGAGGAGTAGAGGTAGGCAGGGTTGGACGGGGCGAAACTTTTTGATCGGGAATTTAAAACAAAATAGCCGCCATTGATCTCAGTTCGTCACCCCCTTCAAAAATGATACTGATGCATATATAGAAGTTAATTTAATATTATTGTATACATGAAAAACTTAATTAAAATTAATTTTTTTTAAATCGTGATTTATAGCCAAATAACTAATGGTACTTTAACTGGCGCCTTTTTTCAAAATAAAGGAATTCCTACCCTGGAGGTAGACTTAAATTAGATTACTATGTACAAATAGTTACGGATGTCGGATGTTCTAGGTGTAAGGAAATGCGAAGATTAGCTCAGGATAGAAAAGAGTGGAAGGTGTGTGGCCAAACAATCTTAGGACTGACGACTGTATGATGATATCTAATCTAAAAATTGCGATTGTTGAATTTGTGCCACATTAAAGCGCGAGAGTAGTACTTGTTTTGATCCATCAGGAGCACTGTACTTATATCATCATCATCATGATTGGGCACGCATCTCCACTCATTCCTACCCTGAGCTAATCTTCGCATTTCCATGAAACTAGAGCAACCCACATCCTTAACTATTTCCGAACAGTAATCTAATCTAGTTCTTCCTCTACCCCTCGTAACTTCCGTTTCTATTCCTCTTAACTCCTGTTTCTGCCTCTAACATGTCTCTGACTAGACCTTCATGCCTGAGAAGGTATCCTACTAACCTATCTCGCCAATTTCTTATTGACTTCCACAGAGTCCTCTTTTCTCCTATTCATTCTAATACCTCTTAATTTCTAACCTTTTCTATCCACGGTATCCTCATCATCCGCCTATAACACCACATTTCGAACGCTTCTAACCTTTTCTTTTCCGCTGCACCCACTGTCGATGTTTCGCACCAGTACACCACCGTGCTCCAAACATACACCTTTAACAACCTTTTTCGAATTTCTAAATTAACCATTCACGAGCATAGAAGTGACTTCTTTTTATTGAAGGCGACTCGGCCCAGCGCTATCCTCTGCTTTATATCCCTACTACTCCTTCCGTCCTTACTTATCTGACTTTCTAGGTATCTAAAATCAGCCACTTCTTCTAATCTTTCGCCTCCTATCTTTATATTGACTCTTTCCCTACTACAGTATTTTTGTTTTACTTTTATTTATTTTCATATAGTACTGTTTTTTTGTCAATGCCGCTTCCATTTTATTTAAAGCTATCTTTCTAATGGCAGTTATACGTTTGTAATATTATTCTCCCAGGGAAGTTCCTTCGCATTGTGGTAGAGACGTGGGCCAAAGTTCAAAATAATCCCTGTACCATTATACGAATAAAGTTCGGTGAATGCTGCCACCGTCTGCATTCAGCCGTCAGATAATCTTTTGGCTTAAGCGTCGAGAAGCAGTTCCACATCTTTCGTCCTTTATCCCCCGTCTACATCTCCCTCCGTCGCTCCCGCCGATCCCGGGTGCAACTGTCTGGCAAATTGTTCAATGGGAAATTCCTGTTAAGGTTTCTGACGCGCCCGTCACGTTGAGAAATGCGCTCCATTTGGCAGGAGTAGGAGCACCGCGTCCTCGTACCCTAATGAGCTCCCGGAGAGTTTGATGCTGATTTACAACCACAATTATAACAACAGATGCGCCAGCCAATGGCCGCAGCCAAAGCAACAATAATAACGTACTAATAATGCACAATAATCATTTTGCTAGAGAATTACATCTGTTTGTTTCACGATGTCATAATGTATATAAAAACATTGGCGGACACAGGCAAATTGTGGGCATCGTTGATGAGGTTTAAAATTACTCAAATTGTCTGTATTTGAGTTTCATCTTGATGAATTTCATTACAACTCATACGGACCGTCGGACGGTTTCTCTTATCAATTTTACAAATGAATAGATCGAAAAATGTGTTCTCTCATAGGTGCTGATATGTAATTTTTAAGGTATTATCATTATTCTTTAGAATGATTTGACCTTTATCTGTCTTGACGTGTCGACAGCGTGAAAGTTCGTGCAGCATTCGCTGTCAAAATCGTTTTTCTTGTTTCACTCAAAGTGTCAAAACAACCATTAATAAATAGTTGAAAATAAATTGCCATTAATTCGTGTAACACCTGTTTCACTTGGCGCTCAGGACTAAATCTGAATGTAATCAAAATTCTTACTGTGACCACATTAAAGGCCAGAAAGATACAGTTTAGACTTTAGAGATTTATTAATAATTTCAAAATTTTTATAACTGTAGATAACCAGGTTTTGCCCGCGGCTTCGCTCGCTTCGATGTCTCAATCATCGACGACCACATAAAACTAATTTTTCTATACCTCGGGAACAGTATTCCTTTTCTGGATAGAAGTTACCCTATGTCCTTTTCTGTACCCCTGACAATGCGTGTATAAAATTTGATGATAATCGGTTAAGCAGTTAAGGAGTGAAATGGTAACAAACATACAAATAAATTCACCTTCACATTTATAATATTACTTGGGCATGTTGAATTTTCGGTTTGATCAAGATTCAGCTTTTGACTTGTAATTATTGCTCTCTCAAAGTTAAAATGTCAAAAACGAATTTAAATTGGCCAAAGCTTTCGACAAATAATAACCAAGATTAATGGTTGACTTAACGTACAATAAATTTTTTAATATCCTGTTCAGCAAGTGGTACTAACTCCAGAGCAGTCGCTAAGTGATAAATGAAAATCCTCGACGTAATCGATATAAAATTCCGCATCACGCAGACAGAAACGTTACAAAATATGCGTCACACTGTTACGCTTTTATGCATTTTAATAATAAGATCTTAAAAGGCTTAGCTCGGAAAGATTTTCTTACATCAATACGAAATTTACGATATCTTTAACTGCTCCCCCTGCAAGCCTTACATCTCATTGTCTGAAATTGAATCGTGAAACCAATTTAAAAATTTAACTTTCCCGAGTGAGAAAACGGACGAAACGGATAGCAGGTTTGCAGTTACCTGTAGAAATTTAATATCTTCTACAAGCGAGAAGGGCCATGTATTTTCATCAATTTGTAACGAACGTTTTGCTATTTTCGGGGAATACGCAAGATGGAAACGGGATTGGTGTGTGTAGCTCGAGTATATCTATACATGCTCGAATGTTTCCACCGATTTGAGCTTTGCAGAAGGGACTAGTCTGGCTGAAATTGCGCTCTCAATTTTAATACTGGTACAAAAGTGTAACAACTCGTCGAAAAAACTTGCTGCTGTCCGACCAAAATTAAATAAAAGCTGAAAACGTTGTAGCATCAATTTTAACCATAATAGCTTACCATATACTCACATACCACTCGTTTCGTACTCATTGATGTCTCGTTCTAAAAACATTTACATAACATACCTATTTTATATATGCATCAATGGAGTATGAAAGATAGAACCAAGATTGTTGTAAACTTTAAAAGAATTCTAACGTTGGTATGTTTCAAACTAACGTCTTTCTTAGTTTACACTCGGCTTTCGTTCGTCATCTTCTCGTTCTGTGCTCATCGTCGACTCTTCCTAAGAATTTGCGTTTAACGTAGTATTTTAAAATGGAAAGGCCTTCTGTAGGACCTTTTGTCATTTTCAGAGAATTACGAATATCAGAAACGAATTCTTTTTGAATATATATATATAAATTCGTGTTTTTCGGTATTTCGTTCGTCATCTTCTCGTTCTTTGCTCATCGTCGACTCTTCCTAAGAATTTGCGTTTAACGTAGTATTTCAAATGGAAAGGCCTTCTGTAGAACCTTTTGCTATTTTCAGAGAATTACGAATGTCAGAAACAAATTCTTTTTGAATCTATATATTAATTCGTGTTTTTTTTCAACTTTGAGCTTTTTAATAAAAGAATTTAGTATTATAGCTGATACAAAAACGCAATAACTCTTAGAAATATTTCTTTTAAAAGATACACATAACTGGGACTCGCCGCACGCTCGCCGACGACTCAAATACTCTACTTCTCATTACTTTTCTCTACAAACAAAAAGAAACATAGAAATTACGGTATGGTGCCTTTCTCTGAACTGAGAATTTGTACATATGTAGGAAATGTCGTGTCTGTCTATTTAATCTATGTAAAGGAAGCAAATGTAATTGTCTGAGCTAAATGAGTTTGTTTGTATGTAAAGAGGGACAGAGAAAGAGATTGGGGGTTGCTTTGGCTGCTTGAAACGTTACTTTGAAGTTTTATTGACGCAATATTTGAATATTTCATGATACAAGGAACGATCCCGTTTCGAAAATGAAATTTCTGAGGGAGACGAGGAATAATGTCCACGGGAGAGATATAAAATACCACTACAACTTTACCTTTTTTTATATATACATATGTGTACACGTACAATGTCGATCGTTAACTTCTAACGGACGGTTTCCCTTAAATAGAAATTTAAATTGAATACACCTGCGGATGGATATTTGACGTTAAAAGTGGCTCAGGCATATTTTTGCATACGGTAACAATGTAAAATTTCATTTTTTATTATTATTTCTTTTTATTTTTTTAAAGGTGTAAACTTTGACTGCATATTAATCAGTTAATCCTTGATTAGCAAACAATTTTGGTCTACGCGATTGACTATCTGAGATTATTGGAGATATATACGGAAGGGGATGTGTTTCTAATAGCATTTTTATATATCTACTCCTCTTAACTTCTGTTTCTGCTTCTAATATGTCTATACTGTTTGTAACACAAATTCCATACCATTTAAGTCTATCTACTCTTTTGTTTACTTTGTGGAACCTTCGGAAAGCATTCGGATAGTTTATTTTTTCTTTGAACTGTTTATCTGCTTTCTCAGAACGCAGATACGACACACACATTTACAAATACGGCGCACATGAAGAAAGGCGCCCGCGGCTAGTCGGCGAATCGATAAGCCGTTCACGCACACGTGCTCCCTATCGCACACAAACACACTCGTGTTCGCTACAATACTAATCTTTTGTCCCTATATATATATCCCTACTGTTGTCCTTTCTTTAATGATATTGATCGCGTCTTCGACTTGTAGATTAAAAAGTATCGAGATTAGGTTTATAGAAAATACAGTTGATTCGGTTAAAGTTTTATTGAATTGTGGTTTAATTTTTTCGAGTTTGTCATTTTGGTGTCATATTGATTTTACACATTATTTCATGTGACTCAACTCTTGCTTATCCTTCCTTGTGTTTAGGCGACCTAAATATTATCCGAAACTTATTTTGTCAGAGAAGAATAAGGAACACGATGGCACTTCGTGACTTCGCCAAAATGCATAGGATTATTTGCTATTGCACTTGTACATGCAACAGTAGCATGCAGCTTTTTGTGTTAGATAAGTATCTTCTTTAACTTTAAGATAGATTTTCTTCCAAACATAATTCTTATGTCCTTTCAAACAAAACTATCAGATTTATTCCATGTAAGAAGTGTAATCCAAAAGTATGTTGTGCGTTTCTCAATAATTAATCAGAATTAAATTAATACAGTAGGGATTGTAGGGATAGATATACAAGGAAAAAAATATTAGTATGCTTAAATTTGCAGATGATATAGCAGTATTAGCATCTAACAAGGAAGAGTTAGAGATAATTTTAAATAAAATGGAAGCGGTATTGACGAAACAGTATTGTATGAAACTAAATAAAACTAAACCAAAAATATTGGTATGCAAGTGAAGAAAAAGTAAGAAAACAGCGAATATAAAGATAGGAAACGAAACCATTACATTGATGTGGCTGAGTAGTAGGGATATAAAGCAGAGGACAGCGCAAGGTAGAGTCGCCTTCAATAGAAATAAGTCACTTGTATGCTAGCGAACGGTTAATTTAGAAATTCGAAAAAGATTGTTAATGATTAATAACAATTTACAATTAATGTTTTACTTCATGGTGGTAAATGCCAGTCGTTAAAAACAACTTGAATGAAGAAATAAGAACAAAATTGAACAAATTTTATCTTACACAAGCTTTGGTTTACCTGCTTATACTTATCAGGATTCGTTGTGTCAAGAAACAGGATCTATGAAAACAGGTATAAAAGGAAAAATTAAAAAATCAAGTATTTTGATTGTTTTCTGGTGTAACAAGACCTTATAAAAAATTTTCGGTTAGTTTAATTCCATTTATTTTTTCATGAATCGTAGGTATAATATACACTTGCTGTGATTTATAAATTAATTTTGATTTTTCATGTAAATTTTAGCTGCTAAATGCAGCCGCACCCTCATACATTATTCATGGCAAAATAATTATTTTTGCGTACATGTGGCCGCTGCATAACCAGCCATTTACAAATTCAATTTAAACATAATACCGACCGGAAATGGATTTTCCCCTTTCAAAGTTGGTTTTCGCGTATTTGGTATAAAATAATGTAATCGATTTCATAGTACTTGTTATTAAAACAGAGGCGCGGATTTGTGATTAATTTGATGTTTCAACTAATGCCTGTGTGTAGGTATAAATAGCAAGGTTGAATTTTATATTAATATTGCATACAATATTCGTGATCATAAGAAGAACAACTCAATTTAAGATGATACACGACTACGTGAATACATTTACATTTATACGTACTGAGATAGATAGTTCTGTAGCTCGTATATGATGGAATGTCTATGAATATTTAAAACTTTATTGCCTTTGCCGAGTGTTTTTTTTTTTTTTTGGTACTTTATTCGATGGCAATTCGACAAACAAAGTAATACAGTAATGTGAAGTTCGCATGTTGTACTTTCAATCAAAATGAATCGCAGCAAAAATACACATGTATGTCATTTGGAGCTTGGAATAAAGAGTAGCAGGGATGATACGTAAAATACGTAATACTTTTGTTAGCACTTTTTAGTGTTAGAGAACTCAATAAATTAAAAAATCTTCAGAATTAACATTCTTATTTGTATGAAATATTATTCTGAAAATTCATTTTTAAATTTTTTACCCACTACACGCTACCTCAAATTAATTAGGGAAATATTGTTGCTGTTGTAGGAGCGACTTTTATTATTATTATTAATGATGATATTTTTCACCTATATGTATATATATACCAATAGCCTCAGCTATTTCCTCCTACCAGCTTTACATAGCAACCAGTGGGTTCCCCTCGAGAGTTACATCTTGCGAAGTGGCATGCGGCAATGAATGTAAAACAACATGTAAGGAAATAAACAAAACCCTCAATTAGAACAATACAATGCGATAGACAGTTTAAACACTTACGCGGGCCGACGCCCCAGTCGGGGCCGCCCTTGCGATGTCCCAACGTAGTCGAACTCGGTGATGTAGTTGTATCCAACGAAGAATCCCTGATGATGATTGTAGACTGCCTGAAACAATAGGTGTTTGCCACACCTAGGCCCCAGCTAAATAACCAGGCATTCTATGCATTGGCCTAATGCATAGATCGCTCCCAATGCTTATCTTTACGTTGGCAAGCTATATGTAGAGACTTATCCCTCTACTGGACGCCCTTGTGCCGATATCACCGCAGCTTTACCGACACTCAGGCCACTGCTGTATACGGCAGGTCAAGGAGTGGACTTCTACTCATTAACACGTCACCCACAGGTGCACTGCCACTCCAGGCATATCTAGCTAGATCTGCAGTGGACTACCTTACGCACAGGATTTACACTCCACCTAAAGGCTCATCCGACCCGTCGGCCGTTGGCCTTACACTTTTACAGGCCTCACATTTCAACAATAACAACAACACATAAAATACATAATATGTGCACAATAACCAACTTTCTCAATATTATCAAATATTAACTGCCCTTACGGCACCTTACTCTCACTAGAGTAACCAACTGCCCTTACGGCACCTTACTCTCACTAGAGTAACCAACTGCCCTTACGGCATCTTACTCTCTCACCAGAGTAACCAACTGCCCTACGGCATCTAACTCTCTCACCAGAGTAACCAACCGCCCTTAAGGCGCTTTACACATCCTTACACGCCGACTGCTACTGCACCAGTGACTTTAACTTAAAAGCCCTCTTATAACGGCCCTCTTTGGTTTCTACATATATGTCATTAGTATTTGGTTAGCCCAAATAGTAAATACATGCCGAATAAATAACTTTCCTACACTGTTGTCACGCTCCCGCCGGGGATCGAACCCGGGACCTTTGTTTTACGCACCAATGTTCTAACCCTATCCCACCCTCATTAATTTGAGGTAGCGTGTAGTGGGTAAAAAATTCAAAAATGAATTTTCAGAATAATATTCCATATTAAACTAACTCACTTCGAAAAGATGTCTAAATTGTATGTATGTTTCTTATTTGTAATTAGACTCTGTTCGGTATTGTGGTATTCAGCAACTTGCCTTATACATGCCTTGGTAAAAGGTCTGTCCGAAAGTAGTCACAAAACTCTCAAGAATCACTGGGTGGATTTTAAGGAGTTTTCTATATTTTTTTTTAGAGTAATATCTTTAAATGGTTTTAGAAGACGTCTTTTCAGTGTCATTGTCACCAAAGGTAATGAGACAAACGATTTTCGTAAAAGTGGTTTTTGCCTTTGATTCAAAAATTAGGAATAGTAGGTTACTTTTTATGTTTTAACTCTTGTAAAATCCAAAAGACTTTGATATGGACGAAACTGCTGGCTTGTCGCTGTTCCCGTTATATCGAAATGCTAACGCTTTCTCTGTGTTCTTAGCGTTTTATAATAACGAAAGAATTTTTGTGTCAAATTCCTCCGCAAAAGCTTATGATCAAAGGCAAAGACTCTTCGAGTGGAAGGAATGTTTACTTATAATGTACGGGATCTTTTACCGCTGCCATCGTTCATTCAATTAATAATAATCCATTCGCCACGTCTCCTTCTGCCTCAATTCTGAATCTATAACGGTTTGATAAACACCAGCCGGGACGCGCTTGTCAGTCACTTAGTTAATTTTCTTCGCAAATTAAATGATTTTATGTTTTGCGAGATAATAGACAGGCACGAAATGAGCTTTTTCAAATTTAAAACCATCAAACAAACAACAATAGAGGCAATTGTTTGGTGAAAATATAATCACCTAGGTGATAACCGTAAATAATAGAATATCACGTAGTAGGCGTCTGTTTTGTGATCAGACACAGCTATATCATACTGAAGTACGTGTTTTGTTACGTATTCGTCGACTTCTTTGGGAAGTACCCTGTAGTGTGAAGGATACAGAACAGTATGTATAAAAAAGTCGTCTGAAATTTCAAGACGCACTCGGCCCAATCTTTCTTTAACGTACGCCATCTTTGAGACGAGTTTTAGCCGAACAATACCTGAGTACCTATGAGTAGCAATGCACCGGTAAAAACGTACCAACAGAGTCATAAGTAGCCTTTTACGGTTCAAATCATACCTCAAGTTGTTTAAATTAATTCCGAATGTATTAATTTGTGGTATGTCTAAGACGAGTTGTAACCGAGCAGCATATATGTGCATTGGACATTACACTGGTAAGAATATAAAAAGTCTTGTGTTAGGACTTAAATTGCATGAGAAGTTCTTAGATTAATTGCGAATGTTTCCATTTGTGGCATGTCTGAGACGAGTTGTAGCCAAGCAGCAAGTGTGTACCTTGGACATTATACTGGCAAATGATAGAGCACCAGCATCATAAATAGCCTTGCATTGTGACTCCAATTACATACGAAGTTTTGTGTATTGATTCCGAATATTTTCATTTGTGGCATGTCTGAGACGAGGTGTAACCGAGCAGCAAGTATCTGCCTTGGACATCACACTGGTAGAGGATAGAGCATCAGCATCAGCATCATAAATAGCCTTGCATTGAGACTCAAATTACATATAGAGTTGTGTGTATTGATTCCGAATGTTTCCATTTGTGGCATGTCTGAGACGAGTTGTAACCGAGCAGCATGTATGTGCCTTGGACAGTATACTGGCAAAGGATAGAGCACCATCATCATAAATAGCCTTGTATTGAAACTCATATTACATATTGAGTTGTGTGTATTGATTCCGAATGTTTCCGTTTGTGGCATGTCTGAGATGAGTTGTAACCAAGCAGCAAGTATGTGCCTTGAACATTATACTGGCAAACGATAGATCACCAGCATCATAAATAGCCTTATATTGCGACTCCAATTACATATAGAGTTGTGTCTATTGATTCTGAATGTTTCTATTTATGGCATGTCTGAGACGAGTTGTAACCGAGCAGCAAGTATGTGGCTTGGACATTATACTGGCAAAGGATAGAGCACCAGTATAATTTATAGCTTTGTATTGAGACTTTAATTACATACGGGGTTGTGTGTATTGATTCTGAATGTTTCTATTTATGGCATGTCTGAGACGAGTTGTAACCGAGCAGCAAGTATGTGCCTTGGATATTATACTGGCAAAATATAGATCACCAGCATCATAAATAGCCTTGTATTGAGACTCAAATTACATATAGAGCTGTATGTATTGATTCCGAATGTTTCCATTTGTGTGTGGCATGTTTGAGACGAGTTGTAACCGAGCAGCATATATGTACCTTGAACATTACACTCATGTATGTACTTGTATTGTAAATCATCTTGTAGGGTGCAAATCACATATAAAGCAGTTTCCGGATGCTTTTATTTTCTACATATCTTGAGTCGAGTTGTAATTGAAGGATCCAAATCACATCTGAAGTTGTTCACATTGATTCCTATTTTCTTTCTGTTCCATTAAGGATTATGTTTAATGTTTTTTAAGTTGCGCAGGGTTGCGACTTCTCTTCATCCTCATTGAAATAAAATATAGCTTCATAATCCATTTATTGGATAACAGCGTGCTGAAACATTTATAAGAAAGATTACGTTTAATGTTTATCGACAGGCATCTCAGACGTTCATGGAATCAATTCAGAACACGCAAACATTAATTTTTTTATTATTCGTCAACGCATGCAGCACCGTCATCCAAAATTTTTATATCATTATTTATTATACTTTTACGGCAGCTATTCGGAATTGTAATGGACTATGAAAAAGTACATTGTGCTATAGAATGTTAATGTCGTTTTCACTCTCTTGTTCTCAACACAAAATGTGAAACATTTAGAGTATCTTAAATGACAATGCTTTATTTCTCGTAAAAAGTAATTATGACTGCAGCGAACGTTCTTTTCGGTGTAAGTTTCAGAGGTTTTTTTTCGTACTGTTCCAGATGCGTATACGTCTCACCACGAGCCCCAGAGGTACGATGAAATATGCGCCGGTCCAGGAAGCGGTTATGGAAGTAACGACTCGTTCGGAGGAGGTCCAGATACGTACCGGAAGAGTGCGCCGCCCCTGGCGGAATACCGCGAGCAAAGGGGCGCGCCACCCTTCCAACAGCCGGGAGCGGTCCTAATGGTATATGGCCTCGATCCTTTACGTACCAATTGTGATAAGCTTTTTAATCTAATGTGTTTGTATGGGAATGTGGCTCGGGTAAGTCGTTTTATTCTAATGTGTACGAACGAGCAACATTATCTAATCGAGATAAATTTTGAATTATATTTCCGCGTAATTTTTTGGTTACTTGAAGTAATCCTCTCCAAAAGGCAATAGGGACATTTGGGCAAATTAATTTCGCAGTTTTTCAACAATGAAAATTAGCAAATAACGTAAAGTAAAAAGTCTTTAAACAATTTGTTTACACAAAAATCCATTAGAGAGATGTACCTTTTATATAATAGGAACAATCTTATATTTTGATGTCGACATCTTGAAGTTTTCGAAACCCAAACACTGATTTGGTGCCAAAATCCACTTGGTTGTATTAACTAAGGGGTGTTTTTTCTTTCGCCTCAGATAAAATTCTTGAAATCCAAAGAGGGCACCGCGATGGTACAAATGGGTGACGGGGTTGCGGTGGAAAGGTGTGTTCAAAATCTAAACAACGTGGTTGTGGGGCTGACGGGGGCCGCGCCCCTCAATCATAAATTGTCAAAAGAGGACGAGAACAATCTGAGAAACTCGCAGGGCGAGCACAAACTCCAGCTCGCCTTCAGCAAACAGCCGTACCTTAGCGAGGTCACAAACCCCTATCCGCTACCCGACAAGTCGCCCTCATACAAAGAGTACATCAATAATAAGAATAATCGATTTATGAATCCAACGATGGCAAGCAAAAATCGTATTCAACCACCCAGTAAGGTGAGTTAGGCGACAATCTTCGAAAATTAAACGAATTGAAACTTTCCGAACGCAATAAAGAATGTCCCAACTTAGCCTACCCCATCCGACTAAAAGTAAATTAAGATTGAACCTAGAAATCTTTAGGTGGTTAACTAAGTAGAAGTACAGTTTAGTTCAAAATTTAAAGTAATTTAGAAAATTTAAAAAAAGAACCTCGATTAAAGAGCCACGAGTAATTATTGAAGGCTAAGTTGGGACATTTGATGTTAAAAAATAAAAATTGAGTTGGTATTAGTACTAGTCCAGTTTTTACTGAAAGGGAAAACTGTTAAGATTTAAAGGCCCATAAAANAATTCGTGTTTTTTTTCAACTTTGAGCTTTTTAATAAAAGAATTTAGTATTATAGCTGATACAAAAACGCAATAACTCTTAGAAATATTTCTTTTAAAAGATACACATAACTGGGACTCGCCGCACGCTCGCCGACGACTCAAATACTCTACTTCTCATTACTTTTCTCTACAAACAAAAAGAAACATAGAAATTACGGTATGGTGCCTTTCTCTGAACTGAGAATTTGTACATATGTAGGAAATGTCGTGTCTGTCTATTTAATCTATGTAAAGGAAGCAAATGTAATTGTCTGAGCTAAATGAGTTTGTTTGTATGTAAAGAGGGACAGAGAAAGAGATTGGGGGTTGCTTTGGCTGCTTGAAACGTTACTTTGAAGTTTTATTGACGCAATATTTGAATATTTCATGATACAAGGAACGATCCCGTTTCGAAAATGAAATTTCTGAGGGAGACGAGGAATAATGTCCACGGGAGAGATATAAAATACCACTACAACTTTACCTTTTTTTATATATACATATGTGTACACGTACAATGTCGATCGTTAACTTCTAACGGACGGTTTCCCTTAAATAGAAATTTAAATTGAATACACCTGCGGATGGATATTTGACGTTAAAAGTGGCTCAGGCATATTTTTGCATACGGTAACAATGTAAAATTTCATTTTTTATTATTATTTCTTTTTATTTTTTTAAAGGTGTAAACTTTGACTGCATATTAATCAGTTAATCCTTGATTAGCAAACAATTTTGGTCTACGCGATTGACTATCTGAGATTATTGGAGATATATACGGAAGGGGATGTGTTTCTAATAGCATTTTTATATATCTACTCCTCTTAACTTCTGTTTCTGCTTCTAATATGTCTATACTGTTTGTAACACAAATTCCATACCATTTAAGTCTATCTACTCTTTTGTTTACTTTGTGGAACCTTCGGAAAGCATTCGGATAGTTTATTTTTTCTTTGAACTGTTTATCTGCTTTCTCAGAACGCAGATACGACACACACATTTACAAATACGGCGCACATGAAGAAAGGCGCCCGCGGCTAGTCGGCGAATCGATAAGCCGTTCACGCACACGTGCTCCCTATCGCACACAAACACACTCGTGTTCGCTACAATACTAATCTTTTGTCCCTATATATATATCCCTACTGTTGTCCTTTCTTTAATGATATTGATCGCGTCTTCGACTTGTAGATTAAAAAGTATCGAGATTAGGTTTATAGAAAATACAGTTGATTCGGTTAAAGTTTTATTGAATTGTGGTTTAATTTTTTCGAGTTTGTCATTTTGGTGTCATATTGATTTTACACATTATTTCATGTGACTCAACTCTTGCTTATCCTTCCTTGTGTTTAGGCGACCTAAATATTATCCGAAACTTATTTTGTCAGAGAAGAATAAGGAACACGATGGCACTTCGTGACTTCGCCAAAATGCATAGGATTATTTGCTATTGCACTTGTACATGCAACAGTAGCATGCAGCTTTTTGTGTTAGATAAGTATCTTCTTTAACTTTAAGATAGATTTTCTTCCAAACATAATTCTTATGTCCTTTCAAACAAAACTATCAGATTTATTCCATGTAAGAAGTGTAATCCAAAAGTATGTTGTGCGTTTCTCAATAATTAATCAGAATTAAATTAATACAGTAGGGATTGTAGGGATAGATATACAAGGAAAAAAATATTAGTATGCTTAAATTTGCAGATGATATAGCAGTATTAGCATCTAACAAGGAAGAGTTAGAGATAATTTTAAATAAAATGGAAGCGGTATTGACGAAACAGTATTGTATGAAACTAAATAAAACTAAACCAAAAATATTGGTATGCAAGTGAAGAAAAAGTAAGAAAACAGCGAATATAAAGATAGGAAACGAAACCATTACATTGATGTGGCTGAGTAGTAGGGATATAAAGCAGAGGACAGCGCAAGGTAGAGTCGCCTTCAATAGAAATAAGTCACTTGTATGCTAGCGAACGGTTAATTTAGAAATTCGAAAAAGATTGTTAATGATTAATAACAATTTACAATTAATGTTTTACTTCATGGTGGTAAATGCCAGTCGTTAAAAACAACTTGAATGAAGAAATAAGAACAAAATTGAACAAATTTTATCTTACACAAGCTTTGGTTTACCTGCTTATACTTATCAGGATTCGTTGTGTCAAGAAACAGGATCTATGAAAACAGGTATAAAAGGAAAAATTAAAAAATCAAGTATTTTGATTGTTTTCTGGTGTAACAAGACCTTATAAAAAATTTTCGGTTAGTTTAATTCCATTTATTTTTTCATGAATCGTAGGTATAATATACACTTGCTGTGATTTATAAATTAATTTTGATTTTTCATGTAAATTTTAGCTGCTAAATGCAGCCGCACCCTCATACATTATTCATGGCAAAATAATTATTTTTGCGTACATGTGGCCGCTGCATAACCAGCCATTTACAAATTCAATTTAAACATAATACCGACCGGAAATGGATTTTCCCCTTTCAAAGTTGGTTTTCGCGTATTTGGTATAAAATAATGTAATCGATTTCATAGTACTTGTTATTAAAACAGAGGCGCGGATTTGTGATTAATTTGATGTTTCAACTAATGCCTGTGTGTAGGTATAAATAGCAAGGTTGAATTTTATATTAATATTGCATACAATATTCGTGATCATAAGAAGAACAACTCAATTTAAGATGATACACGACTACGTGAATACATTTACATTTATACGTACTGAGATAGATAGTTCTGTAGCTCGTATATGATGGAATGTCTATGAATATTTAAAACTTTATTGCCTTTGCCGAGTGTTTTTTTTTTTTTTTGGTACTTTATTCGATGGCAATTCGACAAACAAAGTAATACAGTAATGTGAAGTTCGCATGTTGTACTTTCAATCAAAATGAATCGCAGCAAAAATACACATGTATGTCATTTGGAGCTTGGAATAAAGAGTAGCAGGGATGATACGTAAAATACGTAATACTTTTGTTAGCACTTTTTAGTGTTAGAGAACTCAATAAATTAAAAAATCTTCAGAATTAACATTCTTATTTGTATGAAATATTATTCTGAAAATTCATTTTTAAATTTTTTACCCACTACACGCTACCTCAAATTAATTAGGGAAATATTGTTGCTGTTGTAGGAGCGACTTTTATTATTATTATTAATGATGATATTTTTCACCTATATGTATATATATACCAATAGCCTCAGCTATTTCCTCCTACCAGCTTTACATAGCAACCAGTGGGTTCCCCTCGAGAGTTACATCTTGCGAAGTGGCATGCGGCAATGAATGTAAAACAACATGTAAGGAAATAAACAAAACCCTCAATTAGAACAATACAATGCGATAGACAGTTTAAACACTTACGCGGGCCGACGCCCCAGTTGGGGCCGCCCTTGCGATGTCCCAACGTAGTCGAACTCGGTGATGTAGTTGTGTCCAACGAAGAATCCCTGATGACGATTGTAGACTGCCTGAAACAATAGGTGTTTGCCACACCTAGGCCCCAGCTAAATAACCAGGCATTCTATGCATTGGCCTAATGCATAGATCGCTCCCAATGCTTATCTTTACATTGGCAAGCTAT
>NW_020439461.1:403622-409912 GCF_000699045.2 Agrilus planipennis | reverse complement strand
TCCTCTAAAAATGCGGACAAAAAACATTGATAGGTAATTTAACATCGTCAAACTGTGTTGTTTATTAAAGAGCATGAGGGTATTAGAGTTGAGGAACAAAAAACACTTCCTAATAATAAATAATTTTCAGTGCAAGTGCATGGGCCAATTTATAAAAATTTAGTTTACCTCTACTCTTACAATTAATTAATAATTTTATCTTAAATTTCTTGATAACTGCGAGTTTTAGTTCAAAAGCTGTCCGTACCACGGTCGTCGCTAGCGCCAGTAGGATTTAAATTCTGCCTCTGCTGACCTTGTTTTTACGTACGAAATAAACTGGAAAATTCCTCAGTTTTCAACTTTCGGGCGTTGATATGATTTCGTTTTCCAAAAAATTGCAACTTTTACAAGTTCGGATAGCAAAATGTGATGCGAAAACAAGAGCGAAATATGTAGTGATAATTGGAGTTTACTAAAGTTGCATACACATTTCATTTGTTATAACAAATGTTGTTAATAAAAATATCAATATATATAATTACTGAAATGCCAAATAATAATAGTAATATTATCATCACCTGCAATTTTGCTAACTATTAAATAATTATTTTGTACAGACTGTTGACGCGATAATGTAATATATATAGTTTATTATATGTACCGTTCTGGAGTTGATTATCCCATTGGAAGGTGGGTAATAACGATAGGTCCTGTCGTTGTGTAAATTAAAATTGATAACGATATGAACGTAAAAAAAGTCAATTGAATTTTTATTTTGATAATGTAAATTATTTCTGCGCCAAGAGTAAATTATTAATGAAGCAAAACGATGTGTTTTTGATGTGTAAGAAATTTTCCTTCCTGCTACGTCCTGACTTGTAATCGTCCCTCTAGTCTTCCTGTTTTCTTCAAATAATAACTGATGATTAAGTAAGGACAAAGCATTTACTGTTTTTTTTTTTATATTATTTTTGATTTCGCATTTTATTTAGAAAAACTACAATTTACTATTCTAATTTTTATTTCTCGATCAATTCCGTGAAATTTTAATTAATATGTGTTAATTTCAGTTTAAAATTTTATACAGTAATTGTATCGAAAGTAATTATTTCCTATGCATTTACACAAGTTTTTCTTAACACATTTCGTTTGGTGTAAAACTGGCACTACTATGCAAAAGTGTACATTACTTTCGAAACAACCCTTGTATAACAATTGATATATACAATTGAAGAAATTCTAAATTAATTTTGTTTTGTTTTTGGAAGTCAGCAGGTAAGAAGGTAAGTGTACATATTATAAACATTTGATGTTAAAAAATAAAAATTGAGTTGGTATTAGTACTAGTCCAGTTTTTACTGAAAGGGAAAACTGTTAAGATTTAAAGGCCCATAAAAACGGCACATTAAAGAAATCGTTATTACAACGATAGGAGTTTTGGCAATTTGGATTTTTTAAAGATTCTACATTTCTTCAACACCCCGCCACAAGTCACGCAAGACGAACTGGTTCAGGTATTCAAAGATTATGACGTAGTTCCGCCAAAAGCTGTTCGACTGTTTCCGATGAAGTCGGAAAGATCGAGTTCGGGACTTCTCGAATTCGAGACCACAAGCGACGCCGTTGCGGCCGTGATGGCCTGTAATCATGCCGCAATCGACAGTCCAGGTATGTCGAATATTTTTGATAATATCATCAGAACCGTCTTACGTAAAATTACGAAAAAAAAAACAGTTTCGGAATCCTTACAACTCCCCGTTTCGTACGACACCCCACATGACCGACCTGTCTACGCGAATCAACTTTTTCGGGGTACCACCCTGTGCCCCCCACCTAACAGAAACTCTTGTCAAAAAATAAAAAATAAAAACAGGTTATAAAATCCGATTTTGACTGTGGTAAATGTCATTCTAGGAACCAAGTTCCCTTTCATAATGAAGTTGTGCTTTTCTTCGTCGCGCACAATGTCGATTAGGAATGGCGACAACAACATGCAAGCAAACGGATCTAGTGATCAGCGTCGCATGGACCAGGACCAACAGTAATATCCCGAGTCTCCCCATTATCTATCTAAATAATAACAAAAAAAAAGAACAGACATATCCTCGTCCAAACGCATTATTATTATTATTATTAATTATTATTATTCATGTAATTATAATCTCATCACCGTGCAAAATTCCCCCCCCTCCACACACACACACGCCCGCCCGCCCGCAAACGTATTGTTGATTACTTGTTATACATATTTTTTTTGTTTTGCTTTTATCTGTAATTAATTATTACCTATTACACCTAATTACGTACCCACGGTAGGAATTTCGCCTGAAAACAATTGACGATCGCGTCCCAGGAACGAACCAACGAACGGGAATAATATGCAAGAAATTTCGTCTACATTCCACAATTCTTTTTTCTTTCTTCTTTTTTTGTTTTTTTGGGTAAAACGAAACTAAAAAAATAAGTGTCAAATGTAGAGCGCTTTTTGCGACACACTGTATCATTCCCGGTTCGTAGCAACACCTGTTAATTACCGGGACGTATTCCCTGATGATCAAGCCGCAGGCTCCGGACGAAATAGTGTCGTTGATGGATGATGGGACTTTTTTTTTGTTTTGTTTTTTTCGTTTTTTATTATTTCATTATTAGTTAGTTAGTTAGTTAGTTAGTTAGTTACGTAATTAATTAATTAATTAGTTGTGTTGTTGGTAACTGCATAATATTATTATAATATTTATATATATATTGCAAGTTGGATATATATTTTAATGGCGATATTTATCGCTGTGTTGAAGTCTAGCGTCGTCGTGTGTAAAGAAATCGGTGTAATTTTGTTGAGTCGTGTGTACCTTCATCATAATTATTATACATACTTACGTGTAGTGAAAATTTATTTTCGTAAAATAAACAAAAAAAAAAACAATTTCGTTTACGAGGAGAGTGATAAATAAATAATAAGTGCATACAAAATTTTCGTTTACTTACGAAGACTATATATATTAGGCTATGCCAAAAAAACTCGATATTTTTTTTTCTTGCTCTCCGCTCAAAATATCGTAAAATATGTCTAAACAAATATCCTGTTAGAAGCGGAGCTCATAATTTCAATTTTAAGAGGTCCATCATCGAATCTGAAATTTTACCGTTTAAAAAACAGAAAAATGATTTTTTTACCGTATTTATTCTTGCAACCCAGGAAGAAATTTTTTTTCTATAAAATCCATGGCTGTATCTTATAGTACACTAAATTTGGAACAAAAAATCTCATTGAGCCGAATTTCCATTAGATGATGGACCTCTTAAAATTGAAATTATGAGCTCCGCTTCTAACAGGATATTTGTTTAGACATATTTTACGATATTTTAAGCGGAGAGCAAGAAAAAAAAATCGAGTTTTTTTGGCACAGCCTAATATATACACATACGAGGGTGTTTCGGGTTTAACTGGTCAAACTTAGAATTTCAATTCGGTACCGAAAAACAAAAAAAAAAAAATATGTCGTTTATAGATAGATTTTTTTCTTGTTTTGAGGTCCCGAATTCGGATTTTAAAATTGACCAGTTACACCTGGAACACCTTGTATAGTAAATATATACAATATATTTATTGTATACACAGTATATTATAATTATTTGTGCTTTTTTCGTATGCGTCGTGTTATATATACATATGAATAGTATATTAGAGAAACTGGACTCTCGAATTCGGATTTCCAAAATTTTTCCAAGTATTTTTCCAGTTCGATGTATTTCTTATTAAGTTAAATATGACGTTAAGTTTTTGTGTTTAATACCGGGTGTTCCAATCGTGATGTTATTGAAAAGGTACAAAAGTACCTGATTAATAATTATTAATTAAAACAAATATTGAGTGATGGTGTTGCACGATTCATTCGAGCAACTCGTTTGGAACGCCCTGTATATTTTTGTACGTAGTGAGTGATTGATAGTGAAAAAGGGAGAGATGGAGAAGTTGTTTTTGTGTATAATTATTATTATCGTTATTATTGTAATTATACGTACTTTTTTGACAAATTGAGCGCGGTTTCTGTGACTGTTTTATACGCACAGTACACGAATAGATAAATAGTAGTTCAAATATGACTTTTAAATTTAAAATGTCTTTTCCAAATTTTAATTAAACTAGTTTTTGGGTATATTTTGGACATACGCTTGTTAGGGATTAGTAAGTCAACAGTCGACTCACAATTTATTACTATTACTACTAATATGTGTTCCTCCTATCCAATGCCCTTTATAAATAAACAAAACACTGTCCTTCACAGAGTTGAAACCCTATATCTTAAAGTAAGTGTTTTCTCTGTTTTTTTTTTTAATTTGTTTACTTTTCGTTATTATTTGTGTTCTCTCAGTCTTTCCTGATGTTGTTAAATGTAATAAAGGTTTTATATTTTTGGCACTTTTTCGTAATTTCTGTCTCGTTCCTCGATTTCATTTCGTTTTTGTGTTTTGTTTTCGTTGTTTTTTGTTTGCGGCAGAACAGAGGGAGTGTGCGTTCTCTAAATGCGAACAATTGAAAAAAAAATACCATATCAGTCCGCCCGTTCGGCGAGTCAGATTTCGAAAACATATTTGATGGACATATCAAATAGACGTTTTGTTTTTTGTTTTTGTAATCGGAAATATAAGTATCTATGTGAAAATATGCACGTTTACTTCGCAGACGTAAAATGTACAATAATAATAATCTATTTTTTGAGGCTTTGATAATAATAATGCTTTCATTTTTTAATACTTTGTACAAACTTTTACGTAATCGTTAAGTTAGTTGTAATTAAAACGAAGCTAATGAGAGTGATTAAGCTTTGGTCAGCGTTCTTTTCTACGAAAAGTTTTCAAAAAATATTTTAATATCATATTTACACTGGTGCTTTTTTTTAATACCAAAGACACTTAGTACAAAGTTACACGATGTTCCGAAACTGTATCCAAATCTCTGCAGAATTTGGGGATGTTTTAGAAAATACCACAAATGCGAGGTAAACGCCAACTGCAGTACGATGCTACATTTTAGGATAACGTATGCTCCAACAAGGTCCATTTATATCCATATATTTAAAGGGACCTTGTTGGAGCATACGTTATACTAAAATGTAGCATCGTACTATAGATGGCGTTTACCGCGCCGTTTGTGGTATGTTCTAAAACGCGCTGTTAAGACAGCAGATAAAAGTTGGTCTGTGTTCTGTCGGAGCTGCCTGCACGCGCTGATGAGATCCAAAGAGATCAAAATCGCGATCCGCGTCTGGCAGTTTCGACAGAATACAGACCACTTCGAATTATTTTATTGGGGATGTTAATTTTTAAATTGAAAGCTACCCATTAGAGTAATCTGCAAGTAGAAATTAACGGTTATACTTAATCAGACATTTTGAGATTTTCTTGTGATAATACTTTCGGATTATCGTGTACCTATACAAAAATAACTGACACAAACAATACATAATCGTTATCCTCGTATGTGCAATGTTTTTTCTTAATAATTAAGTCAGAATGGACGCTGAACAAACCGTTCCTGTTAAAAAGAGTAGATCTGTACTACTTCTTACGTTAATTTCACGTCTTCCAAACAATGCAACTTATTATCCACGCCCCTGGCTTATCGATTAATTACTAGGGAAAGTCTGTGACAGAAATGTCTTGTCTGAGACATACAAACGCATATTATAATATTATTGTGTACTATTAAGGGTCAATATTATCATAAAGTAGTCCTTGTAAAATAAAGAAAAAATTGTGCAAAATCTTGATGCAATGATGGCCTACCTACTACCTACTGTCGTAATATTTGAACATTTTTATAATTTTAAATAGAGAAGGCTTCTTCTTTAGAACATTGAGATGCTTTACAAATAAGTAAAAGAAATATGTTAACACAAAAATAACGAAAATGATTCCATGCAATTACGGTTTTATACTTGTATTAGAACTGCGTACTGTATTAATTAATGAAAAACAAGAAGAAAAATGTTTTCGATGACAAAAAGTGTAAATTATATTTAGTGTGTACATACATGAATTATTGGACAAGTTTTGTCATCGAAATGAATCGAATTAAAAAAAAAAAGACATTTAGACTTACACAAAATAGTATTATAAATAATAATACGTATAATAATTAACAAAAAGATTCGTAGACCGTAGGGTTTTTGTTATTATAAATTAATGTATTGTGTGTATGCAGTAGTGTATTTAGTTCAAAACAGTCTGTCGGTCCGTTGTTAGAAATGTGTAACATATCAAAATTATTACCACGATTGATGCATACAAATAAAAACATATTTGAT
>NW_020439461.1:400929-403602 GCF_000699045.2 Agrilus planipennis | reverse complement strand
TGTACTTACAATTTTTTTAATTAATTTATATTATGTATATTTAGAGGGTTACGTTTGAAGAACTGCTGCAGCACTAGTTGATTAAAAAAAAAAATACGTTAGGTAAACTACTGAATGTTTTAGAGGTTTAATGAAAAATTTTATATAGTTTTTAGGTAACGATTAATCAATTAATTAATATTGAAAGTATTTGACACTCTCAAATGCTTTACACTTCCATTCTTCTCTTTGTTTTTTATACCATATATATATGTATAAGCGTTTACATAAATATACTACACAATCGCGTACCTATTTACGTAAAATATATTCCTACCGCGTATATAGCGTAGTAGTATATAAATAATTTTTAAATTTTCATTTCGACAAAGTATAATTAATCAAAATGCGATGTTAACAAATTAAATACTTTTGATTTAATTACAGCAATGTCATTGATTTTTTAATGCTTTTTTATACTTTGTCCGTACCTGAAGTCAATTAAAAAAATCTTCTAGCCAAGGTTGTGAAGGGTAAAAAAAATCGTCGAGGGTTGATTTTGTGCGAACTGATAATGCCCGTGTAGGTGGTAACGATGTGGAATACATGTACAGGGTACACCAAAATTTATGTTATGTATTGACGTAGTTGTTATTAAAAATTAATTTTTGTTGTTATTACCAAATTTTAATGAGAATATTACGAGATACATCAGGGTTTACCTTTGATCCAATAAAAGTAATAATATTTCGAAAACTATATAGGTAGCTACTAATTTTAGATTTTAATTTAATGTTTTACAGCTCTTTCTACTCTACAATATGATATCTTCTAATTTTAAGATTACAAACGTGAAATAAAAAATCTAAATTCAACTAATAATAGTTTTAAAAAATAGTTTCGGGTGTTTTTTACAAAACATCCTGTATCTGAGAATCTGATGTTAATTTGATAACAACAAAAATGAATTTTTAATTATCTTTTAACTCTCCACACAGCAAAATTGTGATTAGGTGGAAGAAATTCTGGCGTAGCCTGTACATAAAAGGTTTCGAATGGCACACTGTCTCCTCCGGATGTAACGTACCATCTGATATAATATACATAATATAAATACATGTACTTACATAATTACGTAATAGTTAAGAGAGAGAGAAAAATGAGAAGGTGTCTCGTTTTGTAAGAGTGTTCAAATACACCGTTCCTGATTGTGTATATGATGTTGTAGTGTAATACCGAGCTGAATTATGCATAATGCAATATATGATGTCGTAAAAAATAAAAAAAATTAGTTGAGTCAATTATCTGTGCCTCTAGCCAGTACTAGTCTGTCTCTGTCGTTTCTTGTCTCTGTCGTCACACATCCACTCTAACCTCATGAAACCGTATACAGGGTGTTCGATAAACGAACGTTCGTTAAACTTTTGTTCTTAGATTCTTTCGTAATTTTTTGAAATGAACGTTTAACGGGAATTTGTTGCGGAACACCCCGTATATACTTAACCCTCTGTCGATCTCTGTGAAATCACGCGACCAAAAAATAAATTATTCTTCTAGTAAATAATAAATGGTATCTATTTACATATTTATGTATATATAAGGTATTGTAATATAAAAGTTACGTGTTTCATATATTTAAAAATTGTAAAAGCATTGGGGCGATTTGCCATGCATTCACCGCTCGTATTAACAGAATATCAAAATTCTGAAAGTCTAAATTAATTTGCTTTGTCAAAAAACTAAAAAAAAAAATCATTTTTTCTGGGGCTATTATGAAAAAAAAACCAGCAGTATATTTTTACTACATTCACTGATATTAAATTCATTCAAAATTAATTTTTCTTCGATTTATTTATTCCAATTATGAAAAACCAGTTGGTTATTGAAGTAAAGTAAATTTTATTTAGCTTGAATATTTAAGCAATACTGAGTTACAATTTTTCAATGTTCTTTTACTGACCATCTTTCTTTAACAACATCTTTCTTACAACTACTTTCCGAACAGGATTTGAACTAGACGAAACATAAACTTTGGTTAATACAAATCATGGCTTGTTTTCTTAATTTTACAATAAGTAAGATAAAATACTTGATTTATTAATCTACGAACTTACATTACATATTATGAAATCGTTGTATTCTAACAATTTTCATTAATAATTTCTATCTCTGATACACTAATATTAAAATGGCTTTTTTATGCCAAAATCCGTTTTTTGTACTTTTTTTATCTTTTGAGACTTACAGAATTTTAATATTCCGACAGCGTCCATTTATGTTAAAAATATTCTTAGCTTATCGCCCTGTGACTTTTAAAAGAAAGTGAATATTTGGCTATCAAAATTTCGCACCCGTTTAGAAACGTTTCACAGAGATAGTAATATTTTAATTACTTACAATATTATCATCATCAATATAACTCACAAAGCTTACACATCCAAAAATACATTCTACTATATCACATACTTAAATACTTACATTACTTTACAAAAATTATTTTTTACAAAATACACACAATTCTAAGGTGTATCTATTTTTCTGAAATTTAAATTGTAAAAAATTGTGTACGTACCTACTGTTGACCTGTTGGACATTTTTGAAATTGATTACGATAAAGAAAAACTATCCAAACTTTATATTACCTACTGCTACTACTAATACGCCTATTTAATAAATTATAATGCTTTACAAATA
>NW_020439461.1:384351-399946 GCF_000699045.2 Agrilus planipennis | reverse complement strand
TTTGTATACTTCTTGTTTTAATCTAAACATAACAACTACCGCAAAATTCTGTATTTTTAAATATTATTTACCTTTCAAAAGGTAAAAATTAATTGTTTAACAAGTTGAAAATTTACGAGCGCGTTTTTCGTTAAATAGAAATTTTATTTATTTTCATCAATTAAAATTTTTTATCATCTATTTTCCCAAGCCACTTTCAAAAACCGTTAATTTTATACTTATTTCTGCTTGTTTTTCACCCTCGGAGTAAATGAAAATAATTTTCTATGAAATCAAAAAACCCGTTGTTTGTTTTTAGAAAATAGAATATATTTACACCTTTTTAAGTTCAATTTCTTTTTTATAAATAGATCTAAAAGTATGGAAGTTCAATAAAAGAGTTTAGGGTGAAAACATACTAGAATTAAATACTTACTTAAAAGCTTTTTTAAAATTAATTGCAAGCTTTTAAGGGGAGTATAACCTTTATATTGCACCGTACATACTTTGCAGTACAGTGGGTTGCCTACATGATTGGCGACCAATACAATACAGTTTTATTCTTGAAATAAATACTGAAGTTTAAGGAAAGATAAAAATGAAATGATAACATGTGTTATCATTTCTGTTGTGTAGAAATGATAATAGAAGTGTTACAGTAAGAGTCGAAATTTATCAACAATAACGTTGTCGATTATAATGAAATAATTTACTTAAACTTGGATGGTGCGTAAGCATTTCAAAAAAAAATAATAGTGATTCGTTTTCATTGTTCATGCAAAACGAATATTTTTGAACTTTTATTTAGGTATTTACATGCTATTCGTATTTTTGGGTCATTTACTGTACATTACTATTTGATAACTCGATAGAGAAATAAGTCACATACAGAAACTGATAAAGTCCTCTAAAAATGCGGACAAAAAACATTGATAGGTAATTTAACATCGTCAAACTGTGTTGTTTATTAAAGAGCATGAGGGTATTAGAGTTGAGGAACAAAAAACACTTCCTAATAATAAATAATTTTCAGTGCAAGTGCATGGGCCAATTTATAAAAATTTAGTTTACCTCTACTCTTACAATTAATTAATAATTTTATCTTAAATTTCTTGATAACTGCGAGTTTTAGTTCAAAAGCTGTCCGTACCACGGTCGTCGCTAGCGCCAGTAGGATTTAAATTCTGCCTCTGCTGACCTTGTTTTTACGTACGAAATAAACTGGAAAATTCCTCAGTTTTCAACTTTCGGGCGTTGATATGATTTCGTTTTCCAAAAAATTGCAACTTTTACAAGTTCGGATAGCAAAATGTGATGCGAAAACAAGAGCGAAATATGTAGTGATAATTGGAGTTTACTAAAGTTGCATACACATTTCATTTGTTATAACAAATGTTGTTAATAAAAATATCATTTGTTGTTACATATTAGGTTAGAATGTGTTATCTACCCGTGGATATAACCAATGTAGTATTTTGTGTAATGTAGAGAAGTAGCCATTATTGAATTGAAACTACTGTCGGGTAAGTTTTTGTCATTTAGTCTTTGTTCTCAAAATTTCGGTGATTAAAGTGAAATTTTAAATTTTTTCTGTTTATAAGGGACTTATTTCAAGTTATTCTTAATCTATTTTGATAGTTTCTGTAGTATCTATAAGTTATAATAGTTATAGATAGAGGGATATAGCAATTTCCTCCTCCCTTAACGCGAGCCTTCAGTTTCCGCCTGTGGCATACGGTAATGTACGAGCCTACAATAAAGAGCTACGGTGTTGACTTAAAATTATTATTGTCTTTTATTCACATACCTGCCCTCAAACATTACAATTGGCGACGAGGTGGATTAAAACTCTTATTGTGAGGTAACAGTGACTTGATTAGTGATAAGAAGTTCATTTTCGAGAGAAATAGCAATGAATCCTGGACGAGGAAATAGAACGGCTCAAGTCGTAACGGCAAGAATCGGTCAATTGAACGAGTTTGAAATGGATGACGATTGGAAAATGTGGGTGGAGAGATTTGGCCATTATGTGATAGTCAATGATATTCCAGAAGAGAAACATAAATCGCTATTTTTTACATTAATTGGTGCGAAAGCATACGCATTGTTAAGAAATTTGTGTACACCTTACCTTCCGACAGAGAAAACTCTAGAAGAGCTACAAGCGATAATGGAAAATCACCTACAGCCTGCGCCTAGTGTGATAACGGAACGTTATAAGTTTAAAGAATGTCGTCAAGAAAGTGGACAAAACATTCAACAGTATCTAGCAAAGTTAAAGAAATTGTCTATGAAGTGTGACTTTGGTGAAAATCTGCAGTCAAATATTAGGGATCAGTTCGTTTGGGGGCTGAATAGTGACTCCATTAAGAGTAGACTTTTGGGTGAAGCAAAACTGACATACCAGAGAGCAGTTGAGTTAGCAACAGCCTTGGAATCGGCAAATCGAGATGTCCTTCAAATGGGTAATTCATCGGCAGAGCAACAGTTGAACAGCGTAATCAGCCGAGGATTCAAGAAGGGGAGGCGTGACAGCAGCAGATCGTCTTCATCTTCAGTTCAATGTTTTTGCTGTGGAAAACCGAACCATCGAGCTAACCAATGTAGATTTAGACACTTGGAATGTAATATTTGCGGTCGAAAGGGACATTTAGAACGAGTGTGTCGTAATAAGGTAAGCAAAAATAATGGGAATGGAACAATGAGCGATCATAATAGAGAGAGAAGGAATAACTATTCTAAGGAAAATAAAAACGTAAACAAAGGTAATAACAAGCAAAAAGGGAGTTCTCAAAATTTTATAGAATGTTTTGAAAATATAGATCTTGAAGGCGATTTAGAGAAACTTTTTCATGTGAACGATGAAATTAAAAACTTTGGAAATAAAAATAATATAGATCCATTAACTGTCGGTTTAGTAGTTAACAAAGAGAAAATAAATTTTGAAATGGATACTGGTTCGCCTATCACTGCTATTTCAAAAGAAAAATTTAAAAATAGTACGCTAAATAATTTGAAACTTTTACCAACTAAAAGGTGTTTTAAATCGTATCAAGGAGATATTATGAAGCCTTTAGGAATGTTAAACGTAATAGTTGATTTTAAAAGTAAACAAGCTGAATTACCTTTGTTTGTGTTTAACGGTAATAGTAGCCCAATTGTGGGAAGGGATTGGATATGTGCATTAGGATTACTTAAATCAAATTCTTCTCCAGTATCTCAAATGATTAATTATTGTAAGGATGTAGTAATGGCAAGGGCTCAGTTACTTAAGGAATTTGCAAATGTTTTCTCAGGAAAACTTGGTTGTTATAATAAAAAGAAAATCAAACTAGAGTTAAAAGATAATGTTAAACCTGTATTTTGCAAGCCTAGACCATTACCGTATTCATTAAAAGAGAAGGTGGAGAAAGAATTAAAGAGATTGGTTGAAGAGAATCTTTTATTTCGAATAGATGATAGTGATTGGGCAACTCCTATTGTTCCTATTCTTAAGAAAAATGGTCTGGTCCGTATTTGTGGTGATTACAAAGTTACTTTGAATCCTAATATTGTCAAAAATAGGTATCCGATTCCTAGGGTACAAGATCTGTTTACTACCTTGAAAGAAGGCAAATTTTTTTCGAAAATCGACTTATCTCAAGCATATTTACAATTGGAGTTGGATGAGGATTCAAAAAAGTTAGTAGTCATTACAACACATATGGGTCTGTTTACATTTAATCGGTTATGTTTTGGTGTATCTCCTGCTCCTGGGTTGTTCCAGGGAGAGATGGAAAAAATTTTAAATGGTATTCCAGGAGTGGTATGCTTCTATGATGATATATTAATTTCTGGTGCTACTAGAGAAATTCATGATTCGAGATTAAAAAAGGTGTTATTGAAATTACAAGAGTGTGGATTAACGGCTGAGAGTAAGAAATGTCAATTTTTTGTTGAAGAAATAGAATTTTTAGGATATAAATTAAGTAAAGATGGAACTAGCATTTCTAAAGATAGAATTGATGCAATTTTAAGAATTGAAGATCCAAAGAATTTAACTGAATTAAGAGCTTTTTTAGGCGTCATGAATTATTATGCTAAATTCATTGAAAATTACGCTAAAATAGTTAGTCCATTATTTGAGTTACTTCAGAAAAATAAGTCATGGGAATGGAAAGTTAAGCAGAAGAAAGCATTTGTTGAAGCAAAGAATTGTTTAATTTCGCATAAAGTTTTAACTCATTATGATCCGTCTTTACCAATTAAAGTTACATGTGATGCCTCACCAAATGGTATTGGAGCTGTTTTAGCTCATATTTTAGATAAAAACACGGTAAAACCTATAGCTTATGCTTCTAGAGCATTGTCAAAAACCGAAAAAAAATATTCTCAAATTGATAGAGAAGCTTTGGCAATAATTTACGCGGTTAAATATTTTCATCAGTACTTGTATGGCCGACATTTTACACTCGAAACCGATCACAAACCGTTGATTCACATTTTTAGCTCAAAAAAGGGCATACCACAAATGGCAGCCAGTAGACTTCAAAGATGGTCTGTAATTTTATTAGGTTATGACTTTGAGATCAAACATATTAAGGGTATTGATAATAAAAATGCTGATTACTTGTCAAGATTGTATGATCAAAATAAGGTGAAAGGAGAAGAATTGCTTAGTGACGAATTAACAGGGAAAGAATGTGTGGAGGATGAATATACTTATTTAAATTACGTACTAGAAAATGCGATAACGATTGATGATAAACTGTTAATTCAAGAATCTAAATTAGATGAAGATCTGCGACAAGTATGCGATTATGTAAAATTTGGTTGGCCAGTTAAAATCGAAGAGAAATTAAAAGCATTTAAAAATCGAGAGTCTGAATTAGCTATTGAAAATGACTGTCTCATGTGGGGACATAGAATTGTTATTCCAAAGAATATGCGCAATTTAATTTTAAAAGAGTTGCATAACATACATATGGGTGTAGTTAAAATGAAGTCTATGGCGAGATCATACTTTTGGTGGCCAGGATTANAAAAATATTTAGTTTCAATCTCTATTAATAATGAGCGTAAAACTTTTTAATATGTTTAAATAATAATTAAAACTTTAAAATTGCATTTATTTCAGACAATTATAAATATTATCATTATATTATCAAGTAAAAACGAGATTTTCAGCTAATTTTTCATTTTTTCCTCGATAACCATTTAGTGAATTTTAATAACCTTACGCTAAAGTGATTCTCCAGAGTTCAAGTTACTTATTATAAAAGTTTGAAATTTCTGGTAGCTTTTTTTTGATCACTCTTCTTCTACCATTTCTCTACATTTCGTATCTCTCCTTATTATATAATCTGGCGTGTCTCTTTCTAGAGATAAAACCCATTTTATATGTCTTATAAATTTTTTATATCTGTTCATGTTTTCCACCTCCATATTTCAACGCCATAAAACATACTGCTTCTGATAACTGAATTAAATAACATCATCCTTCTTTTCCAATTATTTTTACATAACATTTGTCCTATCCCCAAAATTCTCCCTAAAATTTACCATTGCCTTTGTACATTGGTTCTCTATATGTATCTCATCCATATTATTGTACATGTACCCTAAATAATTATATTTTTGACTTTTCCCAATTTTTATCCGTTCCAAAATATGTCCCTAACTTCTCTTTTTTTCTTCTACCCTTTTTGTTTTTTTGCTATTCAACTCTAAGCCCTTTTTTCTAGCTACCTTTCTAGTACCTTTGCCATGTCCCTTATCATTTCGCAATTTATGGCTAGTAATATTATATCGTCTGCATAAGTTATTATCCATATATTTTTTCTGCCTATGACAATTCCTTCTTCTTTAATTCTTCCCATTGCTCCTTCTAAATCACTTAAGTATGTATTAAATGTCTGAACAGTTATCTTACATCCTTGTCTAGTTCCTTATCTACCCAAATTCTATTCAATTCTCTATCTTTTATCCTCACTATTCCTGACGTTCCTGTATAAATTTCCATTATTCTCTATGCTAGTCCTTTTTCTATTTTATTTATTAACATTTTCTGTATATCTTTTCTATCTAATGTGTCATATGCCATTTGTAAATCTACCAGCATTATGCAAACCTTCATTTTTCTTTTTAAGTATGTTTGAACTGCGTTTTTAACGTATAATTTGCATCAATTGTGCCTCTTCCTGTTCTAAAACCAAATTGTGTTTCACTCAATTTTTTTCATTTGTTCATTCTGTCGATTTTTTATTTTGTCAGTAAATTTTATATCCAGTGTCCACACTTCCTGATAATAAATAATTTTCAGTTGCAAGTGCATGAACCAGTTGATAAAACTTTAGTTTATTAAAATATTTAAATAATAAACGTAGACTACGATCATCTGAAATGAAAGAGCTTTCAGTTATTGAAATAATTTTCAAACTAAGTTCAGTAAACTTTGAAATTTCAATCTCAAGTATAACTAAGTAAACAAGTTTGCATTTTCTTTGTNTTTGAATAACCTTACGCTAAAGTGATTCTCCAGAGTTCAAGTTACTTATTATAAAAGTTTGAAATTTCTGGTAGCTTTTTTTTGATCACTCTTCTTCTACCATTTCTCTACATTTCGTATCTCTCCTTATTATATAATCTGGCGTGTCTCTTTCTAGAGATAAAACCCATTTTATATGTCTTATAAATTTTTTATATCTGTTCATGTTTTCCACCTCCATATTTCAACGCCATAAAACATACTGCTTCTGATAACTGAATTAAATAACATCATCCTTCTTTTCCAATTATTTTTACATAACATTTGTCCTATCCCCAAAATTCTCCCTAAAATTTACCATTGCCTTTGTACATTGGTTCTCTATATGTATCTCATCCATATTATTGTACATGTACCCTAAATAATTATATTTTTGACTTTTCCCAATTTTTATCCGTTCCAAAATATGTCCCTAACTTCTCTTTTTTTCTTCTACCCTTTTTGTTTTTTTGCTATTCAACTCTAAGCCCTTTTTTCTAGCTACCTTTCTAGTACCTTTGCCATGTCCCTTATCATTTCGCAATTTATGGCTAGTAATATTATATCGTCTGCATAAGTTATTATCCATATATTTTTTCTGCCTATGACAATTCCTTCTTCTTTAATTCTTCCCATTGCTCCTTCTAAATCACTTAAGTATGTATTAAATGTCTGAACAGTTATCTTACATCCTTGTCTAGTTCCTTATCTACCCAAATTCTATTCAATTCTCTATCTTTTATCCTCACTATTCCTGACGTTCCTGTATAAATTTCCATTATTCTCTATGCTAGTCCTTTTTCTATTTTATTTATTAACATTTTCTGTATATCTTTTCTATCTAATGTGTCATATGCCATTTGTAAATCTACCAGCATTATGCAAACCTTCATTTTTCTTTTTAAGTATGTTTGAACTGCGTTTTTAACGTATAATTTGCATCAATTGTGCCTCTTCCTGTTCTAAAACCAAATTGTGTTTCACTCAAAAAATTATTTTTTTTCATTTCATTTGTTCGTTCAGTCTATTTTTTATTATATCAGTATAAATTTTATATCCAGTGTCCGTTATAGTGGAACAAAAAACACTTCCTGACAATTAATAATTTTCAGTTGCAAGTGCATGGGCCAGTTTATAAAAATTTAGTTTACCTTTACTCTTACAATTAATTAATAATTTTATCTTAAAATTCTTGATAACTACGAGTTTTAGTTCAAAAACGGTCTGTACCACGATCGTCGATAGCGCCAGTAGGCTTTTAATTCTGCCTCTGCTGACCTTGTCCTTACATACGTAATAAACTGGAAAATTCCTCAGTTTTCTACTTTCGGGCGCTAACATGATTTCGTTTTCGTAAGGTCGCATAAACATTTCATTCGTTATAAGAAATGTTTATAAAAATATCATTTGTTGTTGCATATTAAGTTAAAATGTGTTACCTACCCGTGGATATAACCAATGTAGTATTTTGTGTAATGTGGAGCATTTCTACAAAGTACCCATTAATGAATTCAAACCACTGTCGGGTGAGTTCTTGTCATTTAGTCTTTGTTCGCAAAATTTTGGTGAATAGAATAAAATTTTGAAATATTTCTTTTTATAAGACACTTATTTCTAATTATTCTTAAACTATTTTGATGATTTCCAAGTAGTTCTGCTGCAATTTTGAGCATATTAATTCAGTGTATATGAAATATGCATTTCTGATCGATTAATTAAAAATCGCTTCTACAAATGTTTTCAAAATTACAATTATAGTTCATTTTGTACAGAAGAATGTTTATATTTTTAAATTTTTAGGTTTAAAAAGTCAATACAATTGTAACTGTTCACCGCTATTTTTCGCATTGTAACGATATATAAGGCAAGCTTATTAGTCACTCAAGCGGTAATACGGTCGCAGATCGTAGGTTGACTGCCTAGACGCTTAGTGAGGGTACCTATAGCAGAGCGTTATTAGGTGGAATAGGCCAAACGGGCGACTGTAAGTCCGGCAGTGTATTACCCCTGTATTTTCCACTGTTCGTGTCATCGGTTAATCGTCGAATTCGACTTCTCAGGTATCCTTCATCACGAAGAGTTCGTGGTGGAGCTGAGAGGCGGATTTCGGCGTTTAACGGGTGGCAGGAGGAATGTAAAATGCGGGTTTTTTGCACTTTTTCGCAGTAAAAATTCCAATTTTGCACTTCTTTGTCTTAAAAATTGATAACTTATAAAATAAAGTATTAGCTTTTGTTTACTGCATAAATTAAATGCATTTATAAATTGATAACTTGCGTGCAGATAGTTAACTTTATACATATATTGAAAATTATATCTGCAAATTTTTAATACTGAAGGGGGTTGAAATTTCTTTCTTTGTCTAGAAGCGGTACCCACCCAGGTGATAATTGCTTATTATTATTTATGTAAATATAATAAAGTGTCGTTTTCATTTAAAAATAGTTTGGGTTTTTAATGAGTGTATTTTTCTATTTTATTTTTCAAGTAAGCTGGTACATTTTCTACCTTTTATGTCCATGGTACTTTTAAATTTCCTCCTATTACACAACATCTCAAACGTTTCTAACCTTTTGTTTTCCATAGTGCTCACCATCCACATTTCACACCCTCTTTTGTTTTATTTCGGCAAACTAATTGCGGTTTGTATTAATGTCTTGGTGCAGTTCAAAGCAAATCGTAACGCTATTTTGTTTGCAGTTTGTGAACGGAAACAACAGTTTTATTAAACAACATCCCTTTATATCTTGCTGCTATTGCTTTACTTTCGTCCGCTTCACATCGGAAGCTGTAATGTACTTTATTTTCGCAATAAAATATTTTCTGTTTGGCACAAGAGTGCCAACTTAACTTACTAGTAATTTTAGAGCTTTTATTAGGCATAAAATTGAATTTTCTGAGACCCATTACTTACTAGAAATTATACGTAGATATTTTTGTTTTTGTTTAATAACAGGCTTATATTTTTGTAGTTTAAATATAATAAAGTTTTTCCGAGCACACTTCTGTCCTTTCTTTTCCGAATACTCGCTCTCTCTAACATCGAATGCTGGAACGGTCGGTAGGCCGAGAACAAAATATTTGTCTCGTTTTAATCAATCAAAATTTGTTTAAAAAAGTAGAGGCACTACATTTGGACAAGTAAAAATTAGAGTTTTCTTATATGGTAATATCATATGTACAATGAAAATGCAAACCTGTTTACTAAGTTATCCTTGAGAGGGAATTTTCACAGTTTACTGAACCTAGTTTGAAAATTATTTCATTGACTGAAAGCTCTACCATTTAAGATGATCGCAGATTATGTTTATTATTTAAATATTTTAATAAACTAAAGTTTATCCGAGCGCACTTCTGTCCTTTCTTTTCCGAATACTCGCTCTCTCTAACATCGAACGCTGCAACGGTCGGTAGGTCGAGAAGAAAATGTTTGTCTCCTTTAGATGTAAATATCAATCAAAATTTGTTTAAAAAAATAGAGGCACTACATTTGGACAAGTAAAAATTAGAGTTTTCTTATATGGTAATATCATATGTACAATGAAAATGCAAACCTGTTTACTAAGTTATCCTTGAGAGGGAATTTTCACAGTTTACTGAACCTAGTTTGAAAATTATTTCATTGACTGAAAGCTCTACCATTTAAGATGATCGCAGATTATGTTTATTATTTAAATATTTTAATAAACTAAAGTTTATCCGAGCGCACTTCTGTCTTTTCTTTTCCGAATACTCGCTCTCTCTATCATCGAATGCTGGACGGTTGGTAGATCGTGAACAAAATATTTCTTTCGTTTTGATATTGACAGCAGTAGAAATTAGTTTCAATTCAATATTTTTGGTCAAATCAAAATTATAGTTTTCTTATATGACAATATCATACAAAGAAAATGCAAACTTGTTTACTTAGTTATACTTGAGAGGGAAAGTTCAAGGTTTACTGAAATTAGTTTGAAAATTATTTCATTTATTGAAAGCTGTACCATTCTAGATTATCATAACTTATATTTATTATTTAAATACATTAATAAATTAAGGTTTTTCCGAGCGCACTTCTGTCCTTTCTTTTCCGAATACTCGCTCTCTCTAACATCGAATGCTGGAACGGTCGGTAGGTTGAGAACCAAATATTTCTTTCGTTTTGATGTAAACAGCAATAAAAATTAGTTTCAATAAATAAATACACTATTTTTGGTCAAATCAAAATTATAGTTTTCTTATAGGACAATATCATACAAAGAAAATGCAAACTTGTTTACTTAGTTATACTTGAGAGGGAAAGTTCAAGGTTTACTGAAATTAGTTTGAAAATTATTTCATTTATTGAAAGCTGTACCATTCTAGATTATCATAACTTATATTTATTATTTAAACATATTTATAAATTAAGATTTTTCCGAGCGAACTTTTGTCCTTTATTATCCGAATACTCGCTCTCTCTATCATCCAATGCTTGAACGGTTAGTTGGTCTAGAACAAAATATTTCTTTCGTTTTTATGTAAACACCAATAGAAATTAGCTTTAATAAAGTAATACACTCTTCCCTTTCTTTCATATCTTGCTTTATAGAACTCCTGAACATTTCCATCATATTACTGTCTAAATATTCTTTTTCCACCATTTTTTCTCTTTTTATTTCTCTATCCTCATTGTCTTCCTTTAAAACATACTTTTGCTTCGATCTATCATTACTATTTCTACTAATTTTATTCTACATACACCGATGTGAAATGCCTTTTATTTGTTTAAACAGTTCAAGTCTGGGATCTTTGTTTAAATTAAATTTTATTTGATATAAAGACATACTGCTAGTTTTCATATTAATTTATTTCACATAAGGGAAACTGTCATAGTTGAACATGATATCGTTTTATGGAGATTTTTAGTTGCACAATTATGACCTTAAATATAAAGTAATATTATATTAAATTACAAGTAAAGAATAACTATATTTAAATATAACTTAGGATAATAATATTATTTTTCCCCCAAACGTAATAAACAAAATCTAGCTAGATCTAATTAAATATTATAATATTGTATAACTTGTATTAATCTAAGCAATATTCCAACAGGAAATTTGGATAGTATGTGTAGTTGGACCTTGATTGTAATAATTTTGGTGTCACTCCAGAATGAAGCCACCCACTTCATGACCATTGAGCAGGACTACAACAACAGGTAACATATTCGTTTTATTCTATAAAACTTCATTCCTTTTGTGTACTTTATCGACACGTTAAATAAATCATATTTTTTTCAAATATTTCCTTTGTTGAGGTATCTTTTTTGTGCCTTTTCTTTATTTTTTTTTACTTTACCAAGGTTTTCTTTCTTTTTATTTACTGTAACTCTTAATTTCTCTTTATGTATCATTATGCATGTTTAATTTAATTTACTAACTGCAGAACTTTTTACAGGTCGTAAGGACTCTACCGTTAACTTCAGAACTCCTGCGGCACGTATAGGATGTCAGCTACCATGGGAGTCCACCAACGCCAGATAACAAACACCATCTTCGATGGAGTCCATCAACAAACAAAATGTAGAGTTTATAAACTTTATTTTTAACAATTTCTTTCTTTCTGTATACTGTATTGGCAAATTAAGCAGGCCTCATTTTCTTTAAATATTTCTTTTCTTTAGTTACCTTTTTGTGCTTTCCTTTTCTTTCTTTCTTTACTATAAGAAGGTTTTCTTTTCTTTTATTTACACTAATTCGTAATTCAGAACTTAGTTTCTCTTTTATTACTTATTATTATGTAATCTTTAAATTTATTTACTAATTGTAGAACTTTTTACAGCTTCTAAGGACTCTGAAGCTTACTTAAAGACTCCTGTGGCACATATAGGATGTCACCTATAATGGGAATCTATAACAGAGTCCATCAACACCAGATAATAAACACCACCCTTCGATGGAGTCAATCAAGAAGCAAAGTAGGATTTATTTAGTTTATTTTTTGAAACTTATTACTTTTTGTGTACTTTATTGACAAATTAAGTAGATTTATTAAAATATTTCCCTCCTTTAGTTATCTTTTTTGTGTTTTTCCTTTCTTTTTTTACTTTAAAAAAGTTTTCTTTGACTTTATTTAGATTACCTCTTAATTCAGAATTTAGTGTCCCATTAATTACTTATTATTAAGTAATTTTTAATTCATTTACTAATGCAAAACTTTTTACAGGTTGTAATGCCTCTCAAGGTTCCTTCAGGAATCCTGCAGCACGTATGGGATGTCAGCTATCGTGGGCATCTTTATTGGAATCCACCAACACCAGATAGCAAAGACCACTCTTCGATGGAGTCCATCAAAGAGCAAAATGTAGGGTTTATCTACTTTATTTTCTAAAACTTCTTGTGTGTTGTGTACTTTATTAACAAATTAAGTAGATTTTATTAAAATATTTGCTTCCTTTAGTTATCTTTATTGTGTTTTCTCTTTCTTTTTTTACTTTAAAAATTTTTCATAGACTTTCGGTAGATTAACTATTAATTCAGCATTTAGTGTCCCTTTTAGTACTTATTATTAAGTAATTTTTTAATTTATTTACTAATTGTAGAATTTTTACAGGTTGTAAGGCCTCTCAAGGTTACTTCAGGAATCCTGCAGCACGTATAGGATGTTAGCTATCGTGGGCATTTTTGTTGGAGTCCTCATCACCAGATAACAAAAGCCACCCTTCGATGTCCATCAATGAGCAAAATGTAGGGTTTATTTACTTTATTTTCTAAAACTTCTTTTGTATTGTGTACTTTATTGACAAATTAAGTAAATCTTTAGTTAACTTTTTAATGTTTTTCCTTTAACTTAACTTTAAAAAACTTTTTTTGACTTTATTCAGATTACCTCTTGATTCAGAAGTTAGTTACTTATTATTATGTAGCTTTTAATTATTATTATTTTATAAAACTTCTTTTGTTTTGTGTACTTTATTGACAAATTAACTAGATCTTATTAAAATATTTCCCTCATTTAGTTATCTTTTTTGTGCCTTTCCATTCTATTTTTACAGTAACAAGGTTTTCTTTCTTTTTATTTACATTAACTTTCAATTCAGACTTTAGTTTCTCTTTTATTACTTATTATTATGTAATATTTAAGTTTATTTACTAACTGCACAACTTTTTACAGATTGTAAGGATTCTGAAGTTTATTTTAAGACTCCTGCAGCATGTGTAGGATGTTAGCTGACGTGGAAATTCACCGATACCAGATTACGAACACCACCTTCGATGGGGTCCATCAACAAACAAAATGCAGGTTTTTATATATTGTATTTTTTAAAATTTCTTTCTTTTCGCATTATTTATTGAAAAATTGTGTATATCTTATTTTATATAAATATGTTTCCTTTCTTTAGTTTTCTTTTCTGTGCTTTTCCTTTTATTTCCTACTTGTTTTATTTACTTTAACTCCTAATTGAGAATATAATTTTCTTTACTTATTATAATGCAGTGTTTGATTTAATTTACTAATTGTGGAATATATTGCAGGTCATAGCACAGAATAGCACCAATACCAAATAACGAAGACGACCTTCGGTGAAGTCCAATAGCAAACAAAAGGTAAGATTTATTTACTTTATACTGAAATTCTTCTTTCTTTATATCTACTTTATTAATAACATTAATAATTATCACTTCATTTCTTTAAATGTATCCTTTATTTTGATTTTTTAAACCTTTTTCAGAACTTAATCTCTTTTTTTAGTTACCTTTGTGCTTTTCCATTCTTTTTATTTTCTTCTAACACTTTAATTAGAACTCAATTTTATTAACTTCCCATTAGGAAGTTATTGTAATTGGGTCGAAAAGTGAAATCGTATTTACTGTAACTCTTAATTTCTCTTTATGTATCATTATGCATGTTTAATTTAATTTACTAACTGCAGAACTTTTTACAGGTCGTAAGGACTCTACCGTTAACTTCAGAACTCCTGCGGCACGTATAGGATGTCAGCTACCATGGGAGTCCACCAACGCCAGATAACAAACACCATCTTCGATGGAGTCCATCAACAAACAAAATGTAGAGTTTATAAACTTTATTTTTAACAATTTCTTTCTTTCTGTATACTGTATTGGCAAATTAAGCAGGCCTCATTTTCTTTAAATATTTCTTTTCTTTAGTTACCTTTTTGTGCTTTCCTTTTCTTTCTTTCTTTACTATAAGAAGGTTTTCTTTTCTTTTATTTACACTAATTCGTAATTCAGAACTTAGTTTCTCTTTTATTACTTATTATTATGTAATCTTTAAATTTATTTACTAATTGTAGAACTTTTTACAGCTTCTAAGGACTCTGAAGCTTACTTAAAGACTCCTGTGGCACATATAGGATGTCACCTATAATGGGAATCTATAACAGAGTCCATCAACACCAGATAATAAACACCACCCTTCGATGGAGTCAATCAAGAAGCAAAGTAGGATTTATTTAGTTTATTTTTTGAAACTTATTACTTTTTGTGTACTTTATTGACAAATTAAGTAGATTTATTAAAATATTTCCCTCCTTTAGTTATCTTTTTTGTGTTTTTCCTTTCTTTTTTTACTTTAAAAAAGTTTTCTTTGACTTTATTTAGATTACCTCTTAATTCAGAATTTAGTGTCCCATTAATTACTTATTATTAAGTAATTTTTAATTCATTTACTAATGCAAAACTTTTTACAGGTTGTAATGCCTCTCAAGGTTCCTTCAGGAATCCTGCAGCACGTATGGGATGTCAGCTATCGTGGGCATCTTTATTGGAATCCACCAACACCAGATAGCAAAGACCACTCTTCGATGGAGTCCATCAAAGAGCAAAATGTAGGGTTTATCTACTTTATTTTCTAAAACTTCTTGTGTGTTGTGTACTTTATTAACAAATTAAGTAGATTTTATTAAAATATTTGCTTCCTTTAGTTATCTTTATTGTGTTTTCTCTTTCTTTTTTTACTTTAAAAATTTTTCATAGACTTTCGGTAGATTAACTATTAATTCAGCATTTAGTGTCCCTTTTAGTACTTATTATTAAGTAATTTTTTAATTTATTTACTAATTGTAGAATTTTTACAGGTTGTAAGGCCTCTCAAGGTTACTTCAGGAATCCTGCAGCACGTATA